>NC_044506.1:18141950-18206950 GCF_902362185.1 Chanos chanos | reverse complement strand
CACGGCGTGTGAGCACATTTTGGATGTTTGCAAGGGCGAGAAGGTTACGAGCAACCAGAGCTGTGGAGACGGTCGCACTTTAAACTGATAGCTTGACACGGGGCACGAAAGGAAGTTAAACAGCAGCAATTGTATAACTCTTTCTGTCAGTCGCTGCTATCCTTTCTTTGCTAGTGCAGTTAACTGAAGGTCTCTGTAACTGTATTAGTTCCTTCTAGTGAGGCTGGCTTGAAAGCACGGACTGAATGAATAACAAGTGCATAACCTTCTGATATTATATTATTATATTTTACCAGGTTACCATGTGAACCAGTCGGGAATGACTGACAGTCTATCAGTGTCTGGGAGTTTCACTGTGCTTAAAGCCTAAGAATCCTTCTCTCGTTTTATACTTCTCGACCTGAACAAAGGATGCATAACTACTCGTTGCTAGGTCTTTTTTTTGATTTCCTGGTGACTATACCGTTCATTTAAGATATGCGCCCTGATGTGTGTCGGGTCAAACCGGGGCACTTCAGAAACAAGAAAAAAACGGAGGTGCGTCATGGAATCAGCCAACTGCTGCCACGGTTCCTGAATGGAACCTACATGAGGGATGAAGAGTTACAAAAAAAAAGGCCTCCCAGTTGCCTTTAAATGGACTTTGGATTCACTGCCAAACGAAACACGCAGGCTCCTGCTTGCCAAAACAGCCATAACGACTGATGCACTAAAAGTATACACCCTAACACACACACGCACTTTGAACAATCCTCTTTTGTGCTGTCCTACAAAACATCGCCCTCATTGAGGATGTCACTCCATTTTGCGGTGCATGAAAATCTCACGCATTCCGTAGACAGTAAGAGATTTAGAAGCTTCAAACATGCACAGGTTTTGTTTGGCAGCTGTGTCATCTGTTCTGTTTTCACGATGAGAGCTTAAACTCCAGATGTGTAACAGTTACCTAGTTTCACAGGTGTTTGAACCCCTGGCTTTAAGGCAAAGCTCAGAACCATCGTGAATTATAGTTCAGACTTTGAAACTGTTCAAACACGACCCCAAAAGTTTACAATTCTCCCCGGAGTCCACCTTAAATCGCATTGGTCTCCATCTTAGATACGGAACAGATCAGCCACGGTCAACCAGCTATAATTTTTCTGTCTGGATCGCTTTTTTTTCCCATGAGAGTCTCCCTCGGTAAAAGGTACACTGGTGATTTTATGAAGTTCAGATGAGCGCAGTTGTTTTTCTCCAATACAGTTCCGGTAATTTTCTTTGGTTGCGCTAAGAGCTTAGCAATGAGCAAATTTAAGGGGACACATCAAAGTCTTCGCATTTTCATCCCTTGCCATTCTTATCGCACACGCACAAGGGAACAGTCCACCACCCCCCCCCCCCCCCCCCCCGTCTCTGGCAGTAATGAGTTCTGAAATATTTTTCCAGTTGGCTCCTCAAGAGTACACGAAGATCATCAATAATGGCCCAGTTTGTACAGGCTCGTAATGTATGTCTTTTGTTTCTCTGCTCCATCCTTGAAGGGAATTTATTCATGAGGACACTTTCTGCTTGCTCATACATAGTGTATGTGACAGTGGTGAGGTAGAGGCCCCCTAACTTTTGCAAGACAGCTTGTAGTACACAAGGCAGTAATGATTCATTTTTATTGTAGAGTTGTTTACACAGCATGGAACCTCAAATCCGTAGCAGGAGTTGTTTTTTTGTTTTTTTTCTTTTTCTATTTAACAGCGGCCGTGAGAAAATGGATGAAAATTTGTACTTGAATAACTTTAATTTGCGTCTAGTAATCATCAGTAACTTGACATTCTCGAATTGCTCCTTAATGTCTTATAGTCATTTAAAGTCACCACCATCTTAACTCTAAACTCATGTTCGCGAGGGACACGTCTTGGTGGCTGTTTTAGCTGTGGGGCTAGAAAAGCCTTCATTTGTTCATGTTAAATTTACACGCAAGGATTCTGATCATCTGGCTGCAACATGAGTAAGCAGGTCGTGCCTAATCAGATGAAGGCTAATGCCGAACCACATTGGATTCCTCCATCAGACCCGAAATCCCCTTCAGGGTCGTTAAGATCACTAACACATTCCCTGCACCCTCCTCTAAACTGCAAAATGACACGCCACCCACCCACTCACCCATTCTGCCCTGTGTGATGCCTCACAGCACACAACAGCATCTGCTGCTTTGCCCTGTTGTATAATGTAGAGCATAATCTTATTTTACTGATCTCAACTATAGATCGCTAGGCTTTGGTTCTCATGCAGATTAAGGGCTGGGTGCTGCCCCGCAACAAGGGCTGCAAATTATGTGACTGACAAAATGGGACGGACGGTCCACGCCCATCACAAAGTGACACTGAGGCAGTTTACACAAAGAGTGGTGGCAAAGAGACACTGGGTGAAGAAAAGATCCGGGGAAATTTTTTTGGAATGGGGAAACTAAAGAGCAGCTTGTTATACTTGTAAACTAAGTTATCAAAGTTACGGGCAACAAATGAAGCTAAGGTGAGTGCGATGGACAGGAAGGGAGCCTGGTGCATAGCACTAAACGCTTCACTGAAAACACAAAGAAAACTGTCTCAGAGAGGTAGAGAATTCAATTGTTTAAACAAACAAAAAGGCTTATTACCTCCAGGAGTGCCCCATAGTTTTAAACCTGCTGATCTAATGAAGAATAATGGTGTACTCACGTAATGTTGTTACTACTTTGTCTAAGAGTATCTCAATATATGCTGGCTTAAACGTACCGGAGGAAAAGTTTAAAAGCTAGCAGGTCTATGAGAATTATTTTATTCTTTTTATTTATTTATTTATTTATTTATTTATTTATTTGGGGGGGGGGGGGGGGGGGGGGGGGGGGGTTCTTTGACTTTGTTTTCTTTTCATTCTGTTTACCTCGTTTCCCTGTGGCTAAGTAGAAGTCCTCTGCAAGTCTAAATACAAGTCAAAATTTAATCAAATGTTACATTTTAGTCTAACTGAAGAATACCATGTTGTTTTTTTCATTTCACCAGAATTATGAAATTGAAACACAAATAAGATAATTGCCCAGAGAAGTACACTGTCATTACACAAAGTCATTTTAGTGATATTACCCATGTAACTTTCCCTTAACAAAGAGTTCTCTCTCTTTCTCTCTCTCCTTCTCCCTTGCTCTGTTTTCAGTCTTGTTTGGGCAGTTTGTCTTGTTCCAGACGTCTCTGAATGATGTGGTGGACATTTACGATGGGCCTACCCAGCAGTCCCCACTGCTGTCGTCTCTGTCTGGCTCCCATTCAGGTAATCTACAGCTACCTCATAAGACAGTACTGTTTGTATGGGTCAGACATCAAACAAAGAATCTCATCTCTCTCTCTTTCTCTCTCTCTCTCTCTCTCTCACATACACACATATTTACTAGGCCAAAATTGTACTATTTTAACGTTTTGCAGCAAACAAGTCTGTTTTCAAATGTATCCCTAAGAGACAGGTTTCATTCCTAAAAAACGGTTCATATTAGCTCCTGCCACTGTTCTTACTATGACACAGACACAACACACATGTGGAAGTAATGTGTGTGTGCGTGTGTGTGCGTGTGTATGTGAGTCTGTGCGTGCCTGCATACATGTGTAAGCACCCACTTAAGCACACAGACATGAAACTCCAGTGTGGAAACTACATGTGTACTTATGTGTGATGGTAGAAAATATTATGTTCTCAGCATGTGCACATTATTATTTTTTTTTTTTTCATCGCTTCTGATTGCAGAGGAGCCAGATGAAAAGCCGTTAGTAGAGATCAGTTAGGATGAAAGGAGGTTCATGATCAATAATGGGCAAAAAGGTCTTATCAAACTGTTCCTTTGCAGTTATTAATATCCTGGGTTAACACAACATGTCATGGGAATTAGCCGTAAAAGAGCTAAAAGAGCTGTATGAAACCGAATGGGGAGATCAAAAGCCATCATTGCTCAAGTTTGTCAAGTACAAAGACACCAAAGCATACATTGCATCCATTTTTAAGTGGTCTGGGTAATGTAAGGATCTGGAGATGGACCACATGGAAAAAAAACAAAAAGCTGTATAGTGTTCAGGCAGTGTTCAGAATATTTTCTGTTTAATTATGTTTTGGTTTGTTTCCTTCTAGGAGAGTCACTGCCCTTGAGCACGGGAAACCAAATAACCATCAAGTTCACGACCGTGGGTCCGGAGACAGCTAAGGGCTTTCACTTTGTGTACCAAGGTAAGTTTTGTTTTTATTTTTGCTCCAACAAGCTGTTTCAAAGCAAAGGATTTCTCAGTTGCTGTGGTACAGAGTTGCACTCTTTCAGAAGCTGTGAGAACACTTAACTTTCCTCTGCAGATTAAACATTTTCCAAAAAAAGAAAAAAAAAAAAACAGACTCAAGCTAATGTGCATTAGCATAGGTGCACTTAGGCATAAACATGGAAGTATCAACAAAGGCATCAAAATTTGGACAAATATAGTCCCAACGTCAAGGAAAGAAATTTCCCTTTGTGTTAAATGTATGTAACGGAGTGTCTGTCAGCTATTTCTGTGCTGAACAGTTTGCTATTTTAAGATACCCCAAATCTTGCCTCTCTGTCAATTAAGAAGGCTTGATTTTGAAAACCACCCGATAAGAAAAGATCCTCTTAAAATGAAATTGTGTGTGCTGAAGTTTTAATTAGTTCTGAGCTGCCTGTTTTGTTACCCTTCATATAGGCCTAAGTTCTTTCTACATCTATGCCGGTGTCTCACCCTTCAGTGTCATTGATGCCAACATTTATCCAGCGGATTTATGACAGCAACAGGTTAGAAACGAAACGATGCCTGTAGAGATGTGCTTCCACACAGGAATCATGACAGTAATGTAACTGGTACAGCAGACAGTGGCATAGAAGATAATAAACAACTATGTAGTAGTTTACAATTTCAGTATGTCATTACCGTGACCGTTATTTTTCAAATTAGCACAATGGTGCCGAAATGGAAGAGAAAAAAAAAGAAAAAAAGATGCAGACTCAAAAGTTATCCATCCTTTTTGTTTAGCGTCTGAGTTACAAGATACTCTTTTTTATACAGTCATGTTCTTGTCATTTTTCTTTTTTTTCACCGTTTCTGGTGTTTCGATCATATCATAATGCTTTCTCTTTACTGTCTGTGGTGACTCTTACATATGCGTGAGGTTCATAGGCGTCATTTGCGCTGGGGACATGTCCCCACCACTTTTTGTCGTGGCCTATTTCGTCCCCACCACTTTTAGAAAGCCTTTAGTTAGTTGAACCTAATAATGAATAAAATTACGTTGATACATAGTCATATCATGGCATTAAGAGCGAGACCCAACATGCTCACTGATCGGTAAATCGAAATCGAAACACTTACGTGGCTGCTGTGCACTCTTTTATGTAAGATGCATGTGCGTTCTTAAAACGAACTTATTCAGAAGTTGTTTTGGTTAATTACGAATTAGCAATTAAAAGAAAACATATAAAGGTTGATTCGTTTGGTTACCACAAAGCCTATTTGATTTTTCTTAGGGTCTGTAAACGTGCTTTTGTATGTCAGTTTGTTCTGATGATGTTTTCTTTAAGTGGTGTTTCGTAGCAAGATATTCTCGGTGCACAGTTAAGCTATACTGTCAGTGATGTGACTTGGAGTAGCGATCCATAGGTCTAACATGGTCGGTCTTATTATTTGGGAAAACATGCATAGGTGGTGTGCTTAACAGACATAGGCTAAGTTAGACATGTCGGTTATGTGGCTTTCAAATAACTTTTTATTGTTTTACATGACAGTGACTTTAGGGCTGCCCTCTAAAAGTCGACAAGTCGAATCATCAGTCGGAGACCCCTCAGTCAGCTGAGATTCTACAAGTCGAGCAGTCTTTTTTGTGTGTGTGTGTCAGTCAGTCAGTGTGCATTAAAATAACGGGATAAAACAGACAGAAGCTTACAAAAATGCACAGGTATTTCAGTGAGGAATTATGAATACGGGGAATCATAAATATATTTTTATATTCTAGCAGGGCGCTCTTGCTATAAAAAAAAAAATCCACGTGACAACATGCGCTGGTGGTTAACTGATGAGAGAAGCTAAAACCTGAGATGGAGTGGTTAGTAAACTAGAAGTCTAACGTATGGCGGCATTTCGAACTTTTGAAGGACAGCCCTAACAAAGTTAAATGCAAATTCTGTATGCAAGAATTCACTCATCATTCAACAACACTGAACATGGCAAACCACTTGAAACGGGTAAGTCGCATAGCTAGGCGGCGATCGAAAAAGACACAAACATTTGCTTTTCATCCTAAATATTTCAAATCTTAAACTGCAATTGTTTAATTTGTTTATTTATTCCTTTACACTTAAGATTTACGCATTATGTTGAAAGAGAAGTACAGCCTACTAAGCCTATCCTTTAAAGGACGAGAAGCTATTTCATAGCGGGCTACGCCGTGAATCTATATTAAACTGTTAATGTTTAAAGTGAAACTGAAAAAATCCGCTATGAGAGCTTTATTTAAACAGAAGTACATGTGTGCCGCCTGTCTCATTATTCCGATAAATCCATAGCCCGACATTAGGCCTAATTGTCGGCAATTCAAATAGGCCGCAATTCAAATCTTGCATCATATGCAGCTGTCTTATATCGATTTTTAAATGCTCAAAAGTATGTCTCCATGATTCTGTATCATTTGAGTGTGTTAATGTGGTCGAAATCATAACAAACTTATGCAAGTGGATTTTCTGATTGCCAGATAGTCTAGCCTATATGAAAAAAGGAACGAATAGCCTAATATTCGTATTGAACGGCCAAATCCGATTCGACGGACAAATTCTGAGTCGGGTATAGTCCTAAGTGGCTTTCAAAACACTATATAGCATTGTAACATACATAAAAAGCGCAAGCAGCTTTTGAAGGTGATCCTTAAAGGGATGCCGTTTACATCAATGGGCAGCATATGGCTTACTGAAGTGAACACGTCGAACCCGTTGTTGTCCCCAGCACTTTTAAGAACAAACTGATGTCTATGGTGAGGTTCACTGTGAGGGTTATCGGTGTGGTGGTATTTCATTCATATATAAAACTGCTGGTCTTATGTGTTTTAGTGCTTCAATAAATACTTCTCTGAAAGAAACGTAAGCTCCAACTGTGTTTCACTGTTTAGAATAATCTGGATTGTAGATTAGGAGTACAGGGGTTTGGGTCAGTTTATGCCTCCTGGGAAACTGGTTACTTTGATGACCTGAACATGATTTTAATCAGGTAAGAACTGGTCTGGTTGATGTCTGCCTCTGGCTCTCTGCATGCATGGCATGTAACTTTACATTCACTCACACAGTTTTCAGCGGTGTTTTATCACATTGATATTCAAGGTAGATTCAGTGTTGCCTAAAGGACTCGGGATATTTGGATAAGGTCCAAACCCTCACATCACCTCGACTTCAGATCTCTGTCCTCTACTCTTAGCTATGTTTTTAGAAAGCTTTTAAACATAACACTCAATGACAGCCCTTTCCTTGCCTAAGACCAAGTCCGGTTATGTTAGTGCTAGTCATGATGAAAACTGACTACACTAAATGAACTTCTTTTAATGATTTAAGGTATGTTTAGGTATAGAACATCAAATGGAACTGAAGGTATGGACATGTATGTATCAGACTGCTTTGCCACTGTGAGAATACACACACACACACATGCACACACATATGTACGTGTGTGTGTGTGTATGCACACACACATATATACATATATATTTGAGAGAGAGAGTCCGAGAGAGTCAGCTTGATCGGTTTGGAAGACGGTGTGGTGCTCTTTGTCAATATCTCTCACTGTTTGGAATAAGGGCAAAGGCATAACACAAAAGTCATTAAGTTTGTCAATGGCTTAAGAGTATAAGCGAGATTAAATAAGACAACACTCATTTGGTGCAAAGTCGTTAATGGTTTGCTAAATACAGTCTTCAAAAAGTACCCAGCTACCAATTTGAATCTTGGCCGAAAGGCATGAATCAACGCACATACATGCTTCTCTTTTTACGGGGTTACGTGTCTTCGTTTCATAATATTCTTAGAAAAAAAACAAGTGAAAACTGAAAGCATTTCAGTCACTGGAGTCAAATCATCAAATAGTCAGTGCTTTTGTCTTAAAAACGAAGAGGACGTGTGAAGGCTGAGTCCGCTAACCTTGAGTTGCAGATAAAAACAAACACTGAAAATGATTTGCGCATTGCATCGACAAAGACTGTCTCACGCTTTTCTGCGTGACTTCAACTTTTCAAATTAGTCAAGGATGTGCAGTGATGGTCACCTTTTAGTTAAGAATGCACTCACACATAATAGTGTTAATTGTACACCACAGTGAAAAGGATTAAGAGTAAAGTTAATAGTAGACTATTTTTTGAGGTATTTGATGTCATAATTGTTTTGTTGAGGGAAAAATCCCATCTGAGTCTTATAATGCCGTTTCTAACCAGCACACGTCTGTAACAGTTGGCTAATTACATTTCTGAGATGCTCATCTGATGTTTCTCCTCCCTTAACCGTTCTCTTTTTTCCTCTTCTTCTTCTTCTTCTTCCGCTTGTCTACCCTGTCTCCTTCCTTCCTTCCTTCTTCCCTTCCTTCCTTACTGTCTTCCCCTTTCACTCACTCGTTCAACAAGTCTGGTCAAATTCAAGCGCTCCCACCAAGTTGATTACCAGACTGCCACATTTTGGCTTTCCCTAATCAAATCACAGCGTATCAATAAAAGACAAGAGAAAGAGGACAAAATGGATCTCGCGGTGTGATTCAGTTTTTCGTTATTTGCTATAGTCGTTTGGCTCGTCTCTCTCTCGTAACGCATGTTCTCAACATGTGTCTGCTCTCCGCAGCTGTTCCCAGGACCAGTGCCACTCAGTGCAGCTCCGTGCCAGAGCCCCGCTTTGGCAGACGGATCGGAAACGACTTCGCCGTGGGCGCCTTGGTGACGTTCGAGTGCAACCCCGGCTACACGCTGCACGGCTCCAGCGCCATCCGCTGCGAGACGGTGCCCGACGCCCTGGCGCAGTGGAATGACTCGCTGCCTACTTGCGTGGGTGAGTGCCGGGTCGGGGGGGGGGTGCCAATCCCGTCGTCAAATCCAAAACAACCCGTCAGCCAGAATAAAAGCTTATATTATTATATTCCAGTGTAAGCAGACTGACGGTGTATGAATGAGCATTATTCTCTCTGTCTGCTTCACCGTGGCCATTACCGTTATCGTGGAGGAAGCACGTGCGCGGGGCGCTTCAGTGCGTGAGACTGAACCCTCGGCGTTGATTGGTTATCTGTGTTGTATTTCATAGGTGAGCTGAGGTGATAAGCAGGTCTGCGTGAGCTAGCACACAGAAGCAGGGCCAGGTTCAGCTTAGCTGAGGCTTGCACAAAGTCATAGTCTCTTAATGCAAACAGGCAGAATGTTTCCCTTTGGAAGCACAGTCAGGTTTAAAGAGCGTGAAGCGGAGGTGTGAGGAGTCCTGATGAGTATGCAGACTTTCTCTCCCTCTCTCCCTCTCTCTCTCTCTCTCTCTCTCTCTCTCTCTCTCTCTCTCTCACTCTCTTTGTGTGTGCTATGTTACTGTTCACTTTCTCTCCTTACTCTAGCAGTCTTTTGCTCATCAGTTGACAGTTATGTCTCTTTTCGAATCTGTGCTTCCTGGCTTACTACTGCTGACAGCATGCCAAGCCTTTTATGTGCTGCTCTCATTTTTTTTTGTGTTCTTAGCTTTTTGTTCCATACTCTCTTATTAAAGGCAGGTTCGGAGAGTTGGAGTGTTGGTTAACTATCACTGAAATTTTTCGTGGCATATTTTTCCTCATTTCAAATGTAAAATGAAAAACTTTATTTTTGGCTTTATGCCAGAAGGTTTTATCAAGATCTAAGTCTTCAAGCAGGTGGGGAAAAAATGTGTGTGTCTCTGCGTGTATGTGTGTGTGTGTGTGTATGTGTACACAGTATATACATACATACATATATATATATATACACACACACATATACACATATATACATAAATATAGAGAGAGAGAAAGAGAGAGAATTTATATTATATTATATTACATTATTTTATATTATATTATATATGCTCTTATATATGGCCTGCCAAAACCTCTCAGACTTCATATTAAATACATAAGACATTACCATGTCTGTTCATGACAAGACTGGATTCCACCCCATACCTCTCATGTGCTTACAGCACAACAGGAGCCTGGCCCTTGTCTCATTTTCTCTCCTCAACACACAGTTTTCCAGCTGACAGGTCAGGATTCCGATAAAAAAAAACTCCTCTTGATTACCTGAGCACAACGCTGCTTTCTATATATCAGTGGTAAAATATGAATGAGTCTGAAATTGCTGAGAAGTGAATTTGTTCAATAATTTAAGCATCTGACACAGATATATTGAACCCTCCTCTATATCCTGTTTTTCCCTCCCTCCCTCTTCTCTCTCTCGCTCTCTCTCTACCTTGCTTGAATAGACAAGGGCCTGTGTAAGTCGTCACTCATCATTTTTCTACCTGCTTTTAGCTGTTTAAACACCGTGATTGGCTTTGACCTGTAGATTATCCCCCCTGTCCTTGACAGATAGCATCGGACAAAGAGGGAAAATATCTGTCCTGGCGGCGTCAGATACAAGCCCCCCCCCTTTCCTTATTGACAGATCTTCACTCCGGCCTCTTACCGCGCCGAAGACAATAGTTGGCAGGCTCTCAACAAACAGGAGAAAATTGCTTAACCTGGCCTGTCCACTGGGGAAAAAAAGGCAAAATGTCATGCTTTCTTTACAAGCCTCTGACATTTTTATTTTTCCATTGTCATTTTTTAATGTGTTTTACAAGGTGGGACAGACATACAGTAGGTGATAAAGGACACTAATTTGGACTTGGGCTTGGTCCATAAGGCCCTCTGTAAACCATTACGCCAGAACTACGCAATGGTTCATTATTTACTTACGTCCATTCCTTTCTTGTCGCTTGCCAGCGACAGCATGGTCTCTTATGCTTAATTTCATCTGGCTAGTACCATTATTGTGTGTATCTTTTTTTTTTTTTTTGTAAATAAATGTCTCGGGGGGGCTAAGTGATGCATCATAACGCAGTTAAGGGAAGAGTTGAAGTATGTCCAAGATTCCAACTGTGATGCTCTTCGCTATTTGTTTTTCTAAATCAGGCTAGCAGAGACATTTTTCTTTCTTTCTTTCTTTCTTTCTTTCTTTCTTTTTTTTTTAACTCCGAATGGTATTTGAAGGAAACAATAGATTTAAAGGGAAGACTTCTACCACATGGGACTAGTTAAAGCTGACGATCCATTGGTTTGCGGGCAGGCAAAGACTTTGACATCCCCTGACAAGTGAATGCCAAAACTTTCTCTGCATTGATTTGTTGCTTTAGAAAGGCGATGCTTTTTAAAACAAGTTATGATACATTAAACACTATTATTATTCAGCACACATACTGATCATAGTCACTGCCAGTGTGTAGTATTTTTAAATACTACTTATAAATTCTACACACTTACACAGTGTTCATAGCGTCCTCACCATAACCTGACAATTCACTGTATCTGTGGGGACACTGAACTCACCGTTTCTCTGGGTGGGCAGAAAAGACTGTGTGGTTTGTGATGTGTGTTACTGGGTCCATACTCAGTCCAGTCGCTCTGTTTGAACATGTCCTCTCTCTGTCTCTCTCTGTTTCTCACAGTGCCTTGTGGAGGGGTTCTGTCAGCACGAAAAGGGACCATCCTGTCCCCAGGTTACCCTGAGCCCTATGACAACAATCTCAATTGTGTGTGGAAGGTCTCAGTGCCAGAGGGAGCCGGAATCCAAGTGAGCTCGTTTGAAGTTCCCCGAATCAAATATTTGAGATTAGAAGTATCGGCAGTGTGAAAAGCTAAAACTTCAATAAAGGGAATTCTTAATATCTGATTAATTATGTATAATGCCAATGTTTAATTTAGAAACAGTGGCAGCATTTTTCTTTTTCCTTTTTGACTCCTGTCTGTGTCTCATTCTGACTCCTCATTCTTTTGGTTTTATAATTATGTTTCAAAAGTTGGTGAAGTTAGCCACCAGATGTTTGCTTGACCCTCCCTGACATTCCTTTTCTGGTTGTTTGATGAAAATAGACTCACGTATCAACAACGGTACTCAGCATGGATCTCTCTTTCCTTTTTTCTTCTCCTTCTTTTTTTTTTTTTTTTTTTTTTGGTCTTCTTCACTATTTTTTCCCCTTTAGATTCAAGTGGTGAGCTTTGCCACTGAACACAACTGGGATTCCCTAGATTTCTATGATGGAGCAGACAACAATGCCCCAAGATTGGGCAGTTATTCAGGTAATGTTTAACTCTTCTACCACAGAAGTTTTCTTATACTCTACTCAACGCTTGGCACTCCCATTGACACTGTATGTGTCGGTGTTTTTGTTTTTTGTCAAGTTACGTTAGATTAGCCACTCTCTCCCCTGCGTCCTCGCTACAGATCTACAGGAGCTGGATGTTAGAATGTGTTCGATATCATTTAGATTCGCATCACTGTCTGTGGTTACAAAAATGGATTCAAGAGCAAAAGTAAATGGCCATTAACTGACTTAGTCAAGGCCAAAGGCCAAAATTAAGAGAGTCACTGCCCTCGATTTTTCATGAAATGCCTTTGAAACACTTAACGACAAACAGGATTAAGACGTACTCTCTCCCCCTCCCTCCTTCTTTACAGTAATCTAAACGGCAAACAGTGTGGCTCCGTGTGTTCCTTTTAGGATGACTGACTCATTCCACAGGTCAGATAAGGATATGTGTGTAAAGCACTGCCCAGCTGCTATGCTAGGGTTTTGATTAGAGGCACTGGCAGGAGTGTGTCGATGGCCCAAATTTGTCAGGCTGTCATCCCTGGCCGGCAGGACAATGGCTTTTAGGGACAGGGTTGGGCAGTGGATGAGTGGGAAGTCATATGGTTGCAGCAGGCGCTGTGTGACCGACAAAGAATCATTGATGCACCGTGGACCAGGCCAGACAGGCTAAAGTTTATGTCTCTGGCCGGGTGAAGATTTAAGGATGAGAAAAATGGACGGTAATTGAATGCTGCCCTCAGAGGAGTGGAGACACTAGGGAAAAGCAGGACGGTCGAATTTCTCTGGCAGACAGAAAATTCATTAAATGAAATCATTAAATCATTAAATTATTAAAAAAATTATTTGCAACTATTAAGATATAAAAACACTCTTTAATCTGGCAATATGTGTGTGTGCGTGTGTGTGTGTGTGTGTCTGTGTCTGTGTCTGTGTGTGTGCATGCTGTGTTTAAATATTTAAATATACACTCAGGTTTGACCTCTGAATGAACGCGAATGTTTGAAATATTGATGTTTGTCATATTGATCATACTGCTTTGCATCTTTCCTGAAGGTACCACCATCCCGCAACTGCTGAACAGCACTTCTAATAACCTGTACCTGAACTTTGTGTCGGACATCAGCGTATCTGCGGCAGGCTTCCACCTGGAGTACACAGGTAAATGCCAATTCACTGGTTTCTCCTGGCAATTCTCTTCCACTAATCCCCTCTGTTTGGCAGTGCACCTAGGACGCTAGCAGATAACGCTAACGCGGGGTGGACTCTGGCCGAGAAACTTCAATTTCATCATGAAAATTCTGATGAGAAGCATATGTTATGTCTCTCAGAGCCATATCCCCGCTTATTAAAACACAGCAGGTCATTCCGTCTCCCATGACTTTTCATTTTCAGCGAATCAGATCAAATCTGAACCCATCTGAATATCGCACTGGCGGAATTTGTCAAGCAGTGAAATGGTACAATTAAAGGGGGGGGGGGGGGGGGGCAAGGTACAATGAGCCTACACGGACAGAGTAAGTGGGTTTTGTTTGGAGCTTGACCTTCATTTTAGGACATTTCATGGTTTGTCGTTTTATAGTCCTTTTTTGGATGTCTTTGCCAACAGCCTTTTGGTTTATGTCCAGCTCCCATTAATTGGGCATAGTTATAGAGAGGGGGGGTAATCTTTTATGCATGGCTAGGTTATGTCTGTTCCCTTAATTTCTGTTCTTCATTTTTTTTTTTTTTTGTTTCTGTGTGAATTAGAAATATGAAACAGATTATGAAGTTTATTTTATTTATTTATTTTTTGTTATCTGTGATTTGGAGAAGTGACAGCGTGATGTGTCATTTGATCTGTACCATCCTGATCTCTGACAGACCTTTAAGTATTTCTCCATCTGCCCATGACACACTAAGTAGCCCATTTCATATGGGCTTTTCATATGTTTCATATGTGTCATATGTATCATATGTTAATATGCTTCATATGTATTTCATATGTTTCCATTGTCTGTCTTTTGTTGCCTTTGTGTTTTTTCGGCCAACCATATGCAACCCCACCTCTATTTGTGTACCTTTCTCTCTGTCTCTTCTTGTTTCTCTTTGTATTTCTATGAAAAATATTTATTTATTTCAGTATCTAAACTCACATTCCTGTGGACCTCATCAAAAGACAGGTTCAGAAAAGAACTGAGACAGCCTCAAAGAGAATTATTTTGAATTTCCTCAAATTCTAGATCAGTCCATTGGTGGGAAAAAAAACAAACCTAACCCACATCTGTGGTGTATTATTGTGTTATTTTCTCAATGTTTCCACAGCCATTGGCCTGGATTCATGTCCCGAACCTCAGACTCCCACCTATGGGATTAAAATGGGCGACCGCTACATGGTGGGAGATGTGGTACAGTTTCAGTGTGAACAAGGTTACTCCCTACAGGTAAGAGAACTCTCTTTCTCCTTCTCTCTCTCGCTCTCTCTCTCTCTCTCTCTCTCTCACACACACACGCACACACAGTCCTTTCATACATCCATCTTTTGATACATCCATACAACACCCTCTCCGTCTCTCTCTCTCTCCCTCTGCATTCTTATCTCGCTCTCATCCTTTCTCGTTGAGAATCATTACTGTAGAATCCAGAATATTAGACTTCCACGGAATTATTCCACCTTATTACCAGTTGTCATCTTGGGGGATCATTTTATTGATGTCCACTATGATTAATACAGACCCACGAGCAAATTACAGAGAACACCCCGCGGGCACTGATAGGCTCTGTTCACGGGAGATTACAACCAATAAGATATCTCGGAGTTCTTATTAAGCACTGCATGGGTTATTCTGGACAACTAAAAACTTCATTCTTGATATAAAACTGTCACCTTTGAAGCAATTTTCTAACTGTTCTAATTCCCTTAAAAAGAAGATCATCACTTCACCAACGAGAGCTCACAGTGGATCTAAACTTTGTGCTCTCTAAATCATATTAGAGTAATCTGAAACATCTTTATTCTTCAATAGCATGCAATAATCCAGGTTTTCACACTTGGCACATTATCTTAAATTGGCAATTTCTTTACGTTCACTTTTCTTATCTTCTCCAGGGAAATGCACACATCACCTGCATGCCAGGACCGGTTAGGAGATGGAATTACCCCGTCCCGCTCTGCCTTGGTATGATACAAACCTCAAACAGCTCAGTTATGACAAGCTGACTGATGTTATTTCCCACAAAAAATACCACTGGGTGGGGTTTTGTTTTGTTTTGTTTTGTTTTTCAATTGTCTTCCCACTTGGCAGTGTACCGTACCACTGAATAGTAGTCATACAAAGTTGCTTGGGCCTAGGTCTCTCTCTGTGTCCGCTGTACCTCCAGCATCCTCTCAGTTCCTTTGAAAAGCAGACCGTTGAAGAACGTGATGAAACTGACCCGCACTGCCAGAAACGGATGTTCTGGTGTTTATACATGGGATGTTGGAGTGCGTTTTTTTTTTTTTTCATGTCTGGAAGACTTCCTCATTTGTCAGTCTCAGCCTGTCCTCTCGAGCCCTGCTTGGACTGGAAATTCTGATATGCTCCATTCAATAATTCACAGTCCAGCTGTTTACAAGCATCTTTAATGAAAAGACCTCCCAAACTAAACAAATGATTTTTTAAACACCCTTTTTAAGAACTCTTCGGTTAAGCTTTGATAAGGACATACTCATTTTAACAGTTTGTGTCAATGTGAAGGGTAAAAACAGGACAGAACAAGGGAGAGACATCCAATTTAGCAACGGTTTTCTATATGTATGTGTGCGAGCATGCGCTTGCGCGCGCGTGTGTGTGTGTTTATCTGTCTGTCTGTTTTGGGCCCAGATCCCACCTCAAGCTTTCTCTCTCACTTCTGCAAAAATGATGGCCCTGGTTTGATGTGCCAGCAGTCTCTCCTCTAGACTCCCAGTGTGCCCACTCTCTCCATTTTTGGAATGTTGTGAACGTCTACCGTGCTAGCATGGTCCCTCTCCAGAGATCCCAGCATGCCTATGTTCCCAACCCAGAGGAGGGGAATTGAAAATTTTGTCACTGATCAAGGGCGACTTGTTTATCTTTACTTTCCCCCTGGCACTCATTCGATCACATCCTGTCCCAAATCCCATCTTATCCCCTCTCGATTTAGTCTCTTTGAAGGTGTGCTTTTAATACCGAGATGTGTGCCACCGCCTTCCAGCTGATCCTCTGCCATGACTTGCCCATTCAACCGTGATGTTTCAGCTCTCACAATCTCTTTTTATCTCCAAAAAAAAAAAAAAAAAAAATCTTGCTTAATTATCCCTGAAATGATTTAACCTCTTTCCTCATAGTCATATTTCTTATTGTCACAAAAGCCCCAAAAAGAATTAGAAACAATAGTTTAGATTCTCCAAAGTGTTCTGTAGAAAAAAGGGAGGGGAAAAAAAGAGAAAAGCAAAATTGATTGAAACCAGAATCCAATAGGAAGTGAATGGTTGAATTGTTCTTATTTAACGTCTCACAGCCTGGCCCTGATGTATAACCAGCTCACTGTGTCGAATTTGTCTCTTTCATTTTGTTTCATTTCACTCTCACTACAGAAGACCTGAAGGGAAAAAAAGGAGCCCTATGCAAATGTCACACTAGGGGAGAATAGATAAATAGCAGTAGTGTTTCTTCTGATTTGTTGAGACCTTACATGTATCTCATGAATTATTTCAAGGCTTGATTAAAGTGAGTCCCAACTGTGAGTGAGTATTGTTCTGCAACTTTTGTTCAAAGTAAGAGTTACTCCATATGACAGATATGTTAGTGATAAGAACATTGGATTGGAATCCTAATAAAGTATGACTCCATTTCATTTTTTTGGTAGAATTTTTTTTTTAAATGATTATTTTTTTGTAAATAAAGTTCATATTCGGGTAAATATTTTTGATGGTGAACTACAGCAATAAAGAATAATTGAGGAAATGTACCCGGTTGTGTTTCTGCTGTTTAGCTCAGTGTGGGGGGACCATGACAGATTTTAGCGGTGTGATTCTAAGCCCTGGGTTTCCTGGCAACTACCCCAGTGGACTGGACTGCACCTGGACCGTGAGCCTTCCCATTGGCTTTGGTGAGTCACATGAGCTAATGTAGAGGCACATCGCTCAAATGAGTCACTTCTAAATATTGTATAAATGCATAAAATCAGTGCATGCATGATGTCAGGAACAGTAAGCTATGCTTTATCTCATAGCGCCGTCTCAACAAGATAAGGGGACTAGTGATCTCTAGTTCAGTGTGGTTTCTAGTTGCATTAGGGAGCAACGCCTGAGGATGAAGGGAAGTCTGTTTACAGTGGCATAGATTCAAATAGAGAAAATTTAACTGTAGTTACTGAAACAAGCAAACAATGGACATTCAATTCCTTATGACGAATTTTTGCTAAGACCAAACGACGCCGCGGTGGTGCATGTCGTCAGCCGTCAACAGAAAAGTCTTCTCCTCTCTCTGTTTTCTGTGAAAGTTTGCCTTGTAAGATACATCTCATGGGCTCAGAATGTTTCAGATATATTTTCAGAAACTGTCTGATTATCTTCTGTTGATGAATTCACAGTCTTCTGTATTATCAAACGTTAGTTACATCGAAAAGTAGATGCTGTGAATGCTGATATGGTGTAACCATAGCGTGTACTTTAACGTAACAATCTCACAACACCCAAGAGTCATCAGTAGTCCACTCAAACCTGCAGGTTGGTATAAAACGGTTGTATCACCACAGGTGAACGTGAACCGAATTGTTTTTGGGTTTCAGGGATCCACTTACAGTTCCTGAACTTCTCCACCGAGGCCATTCACGACTACCTAGAGATCCGAAGTGGATCACCGGAGACGGGCACCGTGATCGACAGGTTCAGCGGACCTCAGGTCCCAGAATCTCTCTTCAGCACCACACATGAGACCAGCTTCTTTTTTCATAGCGATTACTCTCAAAACAAGCCTGGATTCCACATCACGTACCAGGGTGAGAACACACCTTTCCATGAAAAACGAGCATGTTGAAATTCACAGAGAAAGAGAAAGTTTTTGGCGTGCTGAAACCAATTAAAAACGGGCTATGTGAACGATCGACGAATGAGGCAAGCCTGATGAAAGACTTGGTTAACACTTAGATAGAGAATATATTTGCCAATGTCCCAGGGAATTCAGTTGTTCCTATTCAGGTCATAAGCACATTTAACTACAAGTTCCAACCGTCAGTGGTCCTCGATGCTTTTATGCTCTCACGATTTAGTTGCTAACAGTATTTGGAAGCATCTGATGTTTATTAGCATGATTTCAATTTTGTGACATATTTCCCACTCTATGCCATGCCATGCCAGGCCATGTTTTACAACATTTCTTTCAAAATACTGTGAAATTCGCCGAGATTTTTTTGAAACTTCGAGTGGTTTTGTGCAGCTGTTTTTTGTTGTTGTTGTTGTTTTTTAGTTGTTCTATTTTCTCAATTCCTTTGAGTCAGCTTAAATTTTGTCACTGTTTGTTCGTCAGCTTACCAGTTGCAAAGCTGCCCTGATCCACGACCTTTCCGGAACGGCATTGTCATTGGTAATGACTTCAGCGTGGGCATGACGGTGTCTTTTGAGTGTCTCCCTGGTTACTCCCTCATCGGCGAGGCGTCACTCACCTGTCTTCACGGCATCAGTCGCAACTGGAACAATCCAGTGCCACGCTGCGAAGGTGACGACTTCAACCTTCCCTCCCACCACGGACCTTATCTGTTTACTGGGTCAGGCAGTACTAGTAGTACAAAGCCTGTTTTTCTTAAGTCCATGATGAATTTAAACATAACAGCCCAACCGGTCCACACACTGTTTGTTTCCACTTGACCATTCATAAGCTTCCAGGAGGTGGGATTGAGGCAGCAGTTGTGTGCCAAAAGTGATATTCAAGCCCTTTTTCCGTGCACTGTCATTCACCTCTAATGTTAAAGTCACCGGCTCCCGCTTTGAAAGTCACAAAGGCCTCTCAGAAGCAATATCGCTGCTAATGTTGTATTACGTAACATTTCATTTCACTTTACTTAACTTTTCACTTCAGTTCAGTTCAGTTCATTCCACTGATGTAAAGCAATACAGAAGTTGTCCTTTTTTTTTTTTTTTGTCTCTTCATCCAAAAGCTCTCTGTGGAGGTAACATTACCTCCATGAATGGCACCATATTCTCCCCTGGCCATCCCGCGGAGTACCCCAACTTCCAGGACTGCGTTTGGAGTGTGAGGGTGCCTCCAGGCAACGGAATCTACATCAACTTCACGGTGCTCAGCACGGAGCCCATCTATGACTTCATCACTGTCTGGTAAAAGCACTCAGAAATCTCATAAATACACAATGAACCTTTAGCTTTAATGACCCCTATATTACTGCAATATTTGCATATTAATAAGTGATACTTGAATATTCATAAACCCGTGACAAATCTGATGAGACCACATTTGCCAGGATCCCATATGCTAATAACACTAGAGGTAATATTGAGTTAACAAAGCTTGGAGAATAGGCTGGGAGAATATTGTTGAATTGTTGAAGGTTCCTGAACTTACAGACTTTGAAACTAGACTCTGAGTTCCAGCCTGCTATAGGAAGAGTACAGAATCCCCTCAGACCTCTCAATTTTGACAAAGCATCCCCATCCTATGAGGGCAAGATTCAAGATTCTGGTCCAGATGGCAACCAGTGCTGAAAGCAGATCTTTAAATATATTACAACCAAACATAATTCCTATATGCTCCAAAAAAGTCCCTTAAATCTATGAAAGACGTCTCAAAAGTTTATAACCAACACACTGACTATTTAATGTTTTATGTCGTTCAGTTCTCAAGGTTTTTTTTTTTGTTTTTTTTTGAGCAAGTCTTGGGAGATTCTTATAAACTGCCTCGACACAGTTCCTGAAGATATTTGAAAAAAGCAGCATGGTTTTTAAACTGTGTTAATCATAGAGAATTAGAGCTCACTGAAAATTCAATACTCTGAGTTGATGAGCTAATAAATAAAGTTCTGTATGAGTGCTGGATATCATGAAGACAATCATATTTGACTGCCTAATCCAATACTCAGGTTTATCTTTCAGTGGCTTCGGCAAGTCTTTTTCCACATCCTTTTTTTCTGTTTTTTTTTTTTTTCAGTGGTGGTATTTTCAAAAGCTTTGTTAGAGAGGCTTTCTTTCTGAAAAATCTAAGTTTGTGAAACACAAGCTTTAATCCAAACCACAAACTGTTCTTTTTTTCCCCCATTTTGTTTTGCATTTGAATACGAGTGAGCTTAATTAAACGAGTTAAAGAAACTTTTTTTTTTTTTTTTTTGCATTTTGTATTTTTTTTGTGCTCATCTTTCCCCTGAGGGTTGTCTTGCTAACCCTTTAGGAAAAACGCTTCGCTTTGCTAATTAGTTGTCTTTCTGTGCTATCACCATAGTTACTCTCTTCTGTCTTCACTTAGCAACAAAGTTGCTTTAGACTTTTCTGCAGAGACAAGGTTTTTTGCACTGTTTGTACAGCTACTCATGGGAACTCTATTCAGTCGACCGCATTCCCTAGAAAATTTACCTTTCAATATTTATAAAAATGAGACAAATAAATGGAGAGTATTTTTTTTTTTTGATGACCATTCCTGTCCCGTTTCTTTTAAATTTTCCAATCCCTCTGGCCATGGTTTTGTCTATATATGAACTGGGTAGATGAGTGATAAAGATATGGAGAGGATTTTTCCCAGGGGCATTCCTATAGCATTAAGCAACTGTTTCTGTGAATCATTCCCCCCTGCTTATACTTCTATAGAAAAGAAAGAAGAAAAGGTAGATTCTAGTGTGGAAACTAGCTAGTTTGCCACCACAAAGGCCCCTAGGAATCCTATTCTAAATGTTTAGTCTGACGCTAATACTGTGTGTGATTTCATGGACAGTGACTAGAAAAGTCGTCCTTGTTATGTTGTTAAATTTGACTGCAGATTCTGCCGTCTCAGATAGACGTTGTTCAGACATGGGAACGTTCTAGAGCAGTGTAGATCTTTCACGATGCTTTCAACTCGTACCTCGCTGACATTGGTACTGTAGCGCCGCGTTAGTTACCGAGTCAGTCTGAATAGTTAAGCAGTTCTTAAATAAAACATTTTGTTTTACCCCCCTACACACGTTCATAAATCCAGACTTGAACAAGCTGTGTAAACCGAAGATATCGATCGCTGGAAATATTGCGTTCTTCCCCAGGACCCCATAAAAGAGAATAGAGAGAGTAAAGTCTTGAGATGGTAAATGTCCTTACAGATTCGGTCAGGGGTACTACACGGTGCCCCCCCCCCCCCCTTTTTGAGTAACTGTCCTTCACAGTTCATTGATACCGCTGTTGCCCGGCATGATAAAATACCACTTCAAACGAACCCCTGGAAGATTCCCCTCCCGTGATGAATACCCTCCCTGTCCTCTCTTGTATTTGTGGCCCCTTTTGTTTTTAAATGCAGGGGGCACGTTTGTTTATTAATGGTGCCTGCGCTCACCCTTCCAGCACTGCTATCTTTAAATTATGTACCTTCTGCAAACTTAGATTCAAAATCGTTAATGTTTTTTATGGTGATTCGTCCATCATGGACTGTGTTTTACGCTGGTCGTTTGCAGACTCCGAGACCTTCCATTTGTTTGCCTCTTCCACTGTTGTGTTTATCCACACACGCGCGCACACACACACACACACACACACATACACACACGTACACACACACACACAAACACACATACACGTTCCATCACGTCTCTTTCTCTCCACCTCTGTCTTAACACAGAACACAGACAATACATACCAATTACATACGTTTCACATGACACACACAGCCACCCATTCACTGCTGTGATGTGTCACCTCTCCGGTCTCTCACTGACGAGCAAACCAGGGAAACGACCCAGACAGTGCATTTTTGTCTGTTCAGGTAGCACCTCAGGTAGCAGGAGGTCTGAGGTCTCACTTTGCTCCTGTATGCTCTGTGTATGTGTCTCTGTGTGTGTGAGTGTGAGTGTGTGTGTGTGTTGTGCCTGCCACCTTAGCTGATAATTTGAGGCATATGTGAGAAACCTGTCAGCGACCCATTCAAACCACAGTCAGTTATTTTTCTAGTCACAGAAGAGGAGAAACCCCCCCCCCCCCTCGAACACACACACACACACGCCCATAGACACACGCACACACACACACACACACACACACACGCCCATATACACACGCACACACACACACACTCACAAACATACACGCGCACACACACACATAAATGCACGCACACGCAGATGGAGAAGGAGACAGACAGTTGCTTATTTCTGACTGACAGTATTTGTTTAACAAGACTGGCATACCCAGGGATTACTCAGTAATAAGGGAAGTGTATCTTCAATGTGTTTTCCCTCATTTTTCTCTTCCTTCCTCTTAAACCTTGACATTCATCCTCTCTCCTGGATCAAATCAATATTTATGAAATCACTTGTTTCCAAATACGCTTAAATTGCTCCAATATTCTGGCCTCATGAATAGACAATAGGTCCTTATAAATCACTAAGACAGAATATGTCTTTAAGATGAACCAAGTCACGTTTTTCAAATACTCTGAGAGTACACATATTCTGAGGAGTAAAACAAGGGTTAGTTTTGAATGTTTGAATTCTTAAACTGATTTTTAGGTTAGGGTGGAATGTGACACTGTTGTGTATAAATCACTGTAAGATCTCAGATGAATTTGACCCTGGTTAAGCGGCAATTTTGATTGACCATTCTTGTTTGCCCTTTTTTTTTGATAGGGATGGGCCCGACACAGGCTCTCCACAGATTGGTCAGTTCAGTGGGAACACAGCGCTGGAGTCGGTCTATAGCACGTCCAATCAAATCCTTATCAAGTTCCACAGTGACTTCAGTGGGAGCGGCTTCTTTGTCCTCAGTTATCATGGTGAGAGTACCACCAAACACACACACACAGATAACACAGACAGACACACACACACACATGCGCGCGTGCGCATACACACACACACACAGACAAACAGACAGACAGACAAATAGACACACACACACACACACGTGCGTGCATACACACACGCGCCCGCGCGCACACACACACACACAGAGATAACACCCTGGGGCTATAAGAGACCTGCATGGACTAACTGTGATGGGTTAAAGTCATTTTCCATAGCTTATTTGAAAGCAGTGTCTGCTGTTCCCATTGCTCGTAACTCTCTGTAGCATTGGTGAAGGATTTGTGGTTGCCTTACACAAAAATTTAATTACATTCAAGAGCTCTTCAGGCTGGTTTCTTAGGGTGAATTTAAAAGTCTGGATCAAGCTAACTCATAGAGGAGTCTCCTATGGAACTGAGTCATCGTTAACACAAGAAAAAAAAAGTGCCATCTGGCACCTGGAGTGATTACATCACAGAATTAATAATGATGCCAAAACGCTGGCATAATGTGTGCCCTACCGTGTGCTCTGTGCTATCGGGAAATAATTGTGAGGTGCCAAAACCATTAGGATGGTAGTGTAGGATATGTTTGACTGCGCAAACCCCTTAAGTGTTTTCAGATGGACAAATTTCTATGAACTGCTTTGTGATGGATGAGTTGCCCACACATACACACACATCTATCCGTGTACATATGCACACACACACACACACACACACACACACACACACACACACTCACACATGTGTATGCATGCACACACAAACACTCACAGAGACGAAAAAAGAGCATGGCTGACTGAATTCACACAGACAGCATTTGCACTGATTATATTGACATAAACAGATTAAGCAGTGGACCGGTCCTGACTCAGAGCTGGCTGTTAGCACATTTATGATTAGCTACATGCCTTTATCGATCTTCCTGTGCCCCCACTCCTCTCAGCGGGGGGGCGGGGGGGTCAGTTGGCTCTAAGTGCCACCCCAGTCACTTAAGCACGCCAGCACTCTCTCCCATCAGCAGTTCGGCTGGTGTTTTCACTGTTCATGCCAGAGAGAACATACAGACCCACTCCTTTTTTTTTTCCATTACCACAATCTTTTTCTATTTACAACTGAATATGTCAGTTGTCGTGGCTTGGTCATGTTGCATACCGCACTGGGACAATTACAGGTTGCAGACAAAATTGGGATGCCACAGACACGGTATGTAACCTCAAGAAACATGAAACAAGTCCTAAGGACGCCTGCATGCGTGTGTGTGTGTGTCTTTATCTGTGTGTGTCATTAGCTGTCTACATATAGGCCTACACACCCACACAGGGGATATGCAAAAAAAAAAAAAAAGGTTGCACTTGAAACATTAGAGATTTGTGCTGGAAAAAGCATCCGGTCCTCCACAACATAAATATTGTCCATTACGGCCAGCTATGACAGCTGTTATGTATGTATACTTTATGAATCATGCCAAATGCATCATGTTCTCGCATTTAGGTTAAATGTTAATGAAATTTCTCACACTGCTCCACTCAGAATCTGTCGCAAAGAGGTGGTATTGCCAGTTTTAGATGAAAAAGAAACTTTTTATCAAATCTTTTTTTCTTTTTTCTTTTTTTTTTTGACTCGCTGTCAAAATGTAATTTGTTTTCCTATTCTCCGTGGATCGAGCTAGGAAGTTGGGAATCTCTAATTGCCTGTCTGTTGAGACTTCAGTCTGTGCTGTGTACATGAAGCAAAGAGAAAAAAAGAAGTTATATTTACTCAAAGGCAGCATGGGAATTCCATGGCTCTGTGATGAGTTGGCTTTGATTAAGTTTCATTTCCAGTAAATGGAACACCAAGTCACAAAGACAACTTTATTTCCCTCTGAACACTTTGATTTGAATTAGGAGAAATTACGAACTATTTCCACTAAGATATTTATTTGGTGATCTGTGTCCGGTGTAATCAGATTACGACTCTTTCAGTTCTGCTGTTTTGCTTCATATGGTGGCAAAAAGATTGTGTCTCCATGTTTTTAAAGGCAGTCACATTCAGGAAACAAATAACTCTGTGAATTTGAATTATTTGAAACAGAGCCACAATTAAAAGGAGAACAGCTGGGTGGCTCTTCAGGAAAAGTTACCAATCGTGTTTCTGATATCTTCAATATTTTTAAGAAAATAAACATAAAGAAACTTTGTTTTGATTAAGAATTGCTGATGCCACAATAACACAGCCTTTGGGAAAGAAGAAAAAGCTTTCTCTCTCTTTCTCTCTCTCTCTCTCTCTCTCTTTCTCTTTCTCTCTCTCTTTCTTTCTCTCTCTCTCTCTCTCTCTCTCTCTTTCTTTCTCTCTCTCTCTCTCTCCCTCTCTCTCTCTCTCTCTCTCTCACTCTCTCTCTCTCTCTCTCTCTCTCTCTTTCTCTTTCTCTCTCTCTTTCTTTATCTCTCTCTCTCTCTCTCTCTCTCTCTTTCTTTCTCTCTCTCCCTCTCTCTCTCTCTCACTCTCACTCTCTTTCTTTCTCTCTCTCTCTCTCTCTCTTTCTCTCTCTTTCTTTCTCTCTCTCTCTCACTTTCTTTCTTTCTCTCTCTCTCTCCCTCTCTCTCTCTCTCCCTCTTAGATCTTTGACCCTCCCATCCTTCATTAGAAAATCATGATTTTTTTTTTTTTTGATGATCTAATTATCACATAGACATGGCCTTGGCATCACTGTAAACGTTTTATGTTGTTCTCCAACATGTACTGTACCTGAAAAGGATGTTATGTTTTGGCTTGGAAAAAAAACCATACATGAAAAATATAAGGCACATTTTAATCATTTAAATTTGGATTTTTTTTTTTTTTTTGCAGCTAGCTTTTTTGTTTTGTTTTGTGTTGTGTTGTGTTGTGTTGTGTTGTGTTGTTTTGTTTTGTTATGTTTTGTTATGTATTGGATCTCTGAATAATTTGTGATGGGATAGGTTCATGTCTTCCCACAGAGGACTTACACGCACCCTCCCTGTTATTATAAAAAGAACCCTCATCGGATGTCGCTCCTCAGACAAACCTAAAATGTCAACATTTCTTTATGAATGAAATGAGTTGAGCCTTTTGGATGGTGGAAGGTCAGTTTTACTTCAGTAGTCCTGATAAAGCTAATGGACATGGCAAAGTCCGTTTTGCAGCAGTCTCAACAGTAACAAAAGCACCTGATAACCTTGACAGGCGGTTTTCCCTCCATCTGAAGAGGTGTCTGGGACAAGATGCGACTCAAAGCCTTTTGAATCAGCTCTCACCTTGTAATTGGCTGTTAACTGCAGAAATGGATGCTTGAATGAATGAAAGTCTGCATTTAGATAGCACTTTTTTTTTTCTCTGAAACCTGCAGTCCTGAACATTGAAACGGGCTGACTCTTCTCACCCATGATCAAGTGTCTAAGACCCACCTCGATAATCCGACAGTATCCGCAAAAACACTTAACACAGGAGTCATGAGACAGAGACATAAAACTAAAAATCCAATCAGTCACTGAGACATCAGGATATATATATATATATATATATGTATAGAAGGCCAGAATGGGACTCTGACCGGAGCTCCAGGGTTTAACGTGTGTTTCTAACTGAGAAGATCTATATATTTAAATGTCCATTAGAAACCAGTACTGGGGAAACTGTGTTTCTTTTTGAGGACAGAGACCATAAGAACACTTTGTGCCCGTCACAACTGGAGGAGCCAGACAGAGAACGTTACAAACTGGGTCCTCTTGACTCTTCTGTAGCACTTCCATTAGTGTTGTGATTGTCCCTAGACATCCTCCACTGAATTACACATAAAAATCCAATTCTTCTTTGATTATTCTTTTTTTGTTGTTGTTGTTGTTTTTTCCTCCCCCTTGTTGTTTGGAGGGATTCGCAGAATATCAAGTTCACCTCTGGCCTTTCTTTTAATAACTCAGAATATTTCAGTGCTGTCAAACATCAAAACTCTTTAAATTTCTGCACTTCTTTTTTGGGGTATGAAAAGGTATTAAAGTTATTAATATCATGAAAAGGTATTAATATCGCATCTGCATGGTGTGTTATGAGTGTATGAGTATATTAATGAATCCACTGAATGAACCACAGGAGGGTTAAAGTTTTACTTTACACTTCTATCCATAAGACTTTACTAGAGTGTTTTTTTTTTTTTGTCAATCTGAAATGTTTTTTGTTTATGTTTTTGGTTCTTTTTCAAAAGGAATGGCCCAGCTTCCCCATTAACAATCTGCAAATAGGGACTTTGTGGTGCCATGACATCAGAGCCAATGCTGTATGTTGACATACTGCTGTTTGTAACATCCTCAGCCGGATCCCACGGGTGGTTCTCAAACGCGTCCAAAAATCTGACAAATGAGCCCAAAGGAGGCTATTGTTCTGCTAGACACAGCCAGTGAGGGACTGGCAGTGGTGTATGGGGAAGTCATTCTCCAGCCTAATACTAAGACACAAACTCCCCCAGGCTCTGTTAGCCCCTTTATAATAATATTTATTTATAGAAGTGATAAATGACTGAGTACTTTCATTCTTAAGACCTTGAGCGAGCCGTGAAAACGATGAAATATCAAACCAGAGATGAGGAAGATGTAGACACGCCCTTTTGTCTTCTTCCTTTTGTTTCCTCCATGGTAAACAATGTGCTTCCATAAATAGCTGATCGTAGTTGAAGTTGTCGTTTTTTTTTCTAGAGGATTGGTTTTAAGTTTTCTCATGCCGCAGGAAGCAGTTACGACAAGTCGCCATATTTCACATTAACATTTCTCATATTTTGACCCAGGATATCTATTCACAAGAGTTAATCAATCAATAGAGAGAAATCATTGATCAAACTAGTCGGTTTTCACTCCAGTCACTGGGCACAGAGAAGCAATGACCCGCCTGGGAGAAACAACAAGTCAGGTCAGGTCAGTCCGCCGCCTAGATAAATGAGTGATACAGTACGATACAATACAAAACCAAAATCCATCTCCTGCCCAGGAGCAGAGCCAGTGATAAGACATGTCACCTAACAGCCTGGTTAAAATCAGCAGTCAGATGATACAGATTGTTAGCTGAGGGGAAAATGAGCAAATTGTGTAGCTAGTTAGCAGGACAAGCACCTCCGGCCTGTCACCCACAACCTTCAGCTTATCCATCAGTATAATGTGAGAACAGAGTCCTCTTGTGGAGGACTGAGAGAAGAATTGGCCACCTGGCCTTTAACGAGAGCACCTGCCAGGAGTCGTGGAAAATGCCACTCATCTGTCACTGGTCTATTAACGTCTGGGTCTTACTCTGCTTTTTTTTTTTTCGGTCAGATGACAACCACATTCAGAGTAGAGCTCAATTATTAATTAGTGCTATTCCAGCCTCAGAGTCAAACGCTGGCTCTTGGTCAAGCAGGACGAAAGGGGGGAGAGAGAGAGAGAGAGAGAGCTGTCATCTTTAATCTCCTTCGGTATTTCCACTCGTTTCTCGAGCGGCGTTCAAAATCGCACACGTCTTCATCTTAATCAGCTGAAACGCTCTTGATCATCACCGTACGGTGAAGAAGCTCAAAACACCTCAGCTGTGCCAAGGTTCCCTCCCCCGGTTTCTCCGATTCCCATTAACGGCGGAGTAATTAATGCACAAATTAAACGATGCCGAGCTATTTCGGTAATTAACGGCGACAGCGTGGCTGCCGTCTGTATATAGCCAGGGAGAGGCTAGGATGTCCTTATATAATTGCAATGCAAATTCACCCCTTTGCTCAACCTATGGGAGTATAAAGGGTATCAATTAAGTTTGTCTCGTTGTAAGAGAGATTTAGCGTTATCATCTCCTCGTGCTGTTTTTTTTTTTTTTTTCTTTTCCTGGCAATGGCTGTATGCTTTACAAATCCTTTGGCAGTTTGATGAAACAAAGATTGTTGATCGTGTTTGTTGTTACGAGATGTGGGAGACTGATACGGGGGACGCGGAGAAACTCCTTTGAGAGTTGTTGGGATCAGGCTTTCTGTTGAGATATGCGTTCCTACCCGTGTCTCCGTGTCACCCCTTTTAATCACCTCGTTAACTGACACCGCAAGAGCGCGCACCATTAGCTTTGCTTCTGCGTCAGCCCCCGACCGGCTAAACATCACCTTCACCCCACTCAAACCTCCGAAGCCTCTGCCGGACACGGCCCCACCTGCCGGACACAGCCCTACCTGCCGGACACAGCCCCACCTGCCAGCCCTCCAAAGCTGGCATGAAGGGAAAATGACATTAGCGCTAGATTTCCATTTAATCTTCAACTTTTTTTTCTTTTATGTGTTTTGCTGCCTCTCTCTCTCTCTCTCTCTCTGTCTCTCTCTCTCTCTCTCTCTCTCTCTCTCCCGCTCTCTGTCTTTCTCACACACACACACACACACACACTCCTTCTCTGTCTTCTGTCAAAAAAAATCAATAACCATTTTTGAGCATATGTAGGTGGTGCACTTAGCCAGCATGCTGCGTGTGGAATTACTAAAAAGCTTTTTTTTTTTAGAAAAAAAAAAAAAACTGCCTTCATCCTCCCTCCTCTTCCTATACAGCCTACCAGTTACGTGTGTGCCAGGCTCCCCCTGAAGTCGCCAATGCAGATGTCTTAATGGAGGATAACGAGTTTGAGATAGGTAAGGATCACTTCGAGTATGTTATTTTCAGTGTAAGCACAGTGGAATGATATGTACTTATATGCTAAGCTACACAGTATGAGTGCAGCTCAAAGCAGAGTTACCTTACCTAAGCCTCAAGAGTTTTAGATTTGGTTTGTGTCTTCGCAGTTTTGTTATCTATGGTCATCATGTGTCGTGTTTCCTCATACGTATCCTCAGCAAAAAGTTCTAATCACCTTTTGGAATATCATTTATATTATTTATATTATGTGCAGTATTTAACCTATTTACAACAGGACTTGTGCCAGTTTCTGGCTCGCATTTCCAGAATTTTCTGTATGTCCTCCATCTCAGATAGAGAACCCAAGTCAGGTAATACTGATGCCGAGGTTTACTGACCTCTGACTGGAGAAATATTCATAGAGCTTTGAACACACCCCTTCTGTTCTCTGATTGGTCCCCGGGGTGAAATATGTTCCAGGGCTGTGATTGGTGGTGTTAAAAAAAAAAAAAAAAAAGTGGGCCATTACGATAAAGTGAGATGGATTCACCTTGCCCAGTACCCAGATACTGGCACCTCCATGTTCACTCGTCCATACACAAGCCATCTCATACATCATCTCCTCTTCTTCTCCCTCGTCGCTCACTCCAGATTATTTTTAGATTAAAGATATAGATGACGAGGGCAATGAAGATGATTCGTGATCTGCATTTATGGATCTTTACATTATGCTATGGAGTGCTATCACACTAAAGAGATGGCGGTCTCGAAATTTGAGCCAACCCGTGCACAGTTTACAACTCAATTATTGGCTATTCGACCTTAAAATGTTAAAAAGTGTATCTGCTCTGTACCTGTGGCATGTGGTTCCATTAAAAAGCACACAGGTCAGCTGTCACGCCTAATTAGGCAGTGGTTTAATCAGGTCAGATCCTCCTCTCTGCCCGTCCCCGCTGTCTCTCTGCCCTTCTGACTTTTCTTATCTGTCTCCATCTTTCCTTTGTATGTTCCCAATCTTCCCTCTCTCTCTCTCTCTCTCTCTCTCTCTCTCTCTATCTGTCTCTCTGCATCTCTCTCTATCTGTCTCTTTCTCTTTCTCTCTCTCTCTCTCTCTGTCTCTGCATCTCTCTCTATCTCTCTCTTTCTCTGCATCTCTTTCTATCTGTCTCTTTCTCTCTCTCTCTCTCTCTCTCTCTCTCTCTCTCTCTCTGTCTCTGCATCTCTCTCCCTGCATCTCTCTCTCTCTCCCTGCATCTCTCTCTCTCTCTCTCTCTCTCTCTCTGTCTCTACATCTCATTCTCTCTCTTTCTTTCTCTCTCTCTCTCTTTCTCTCTCTCTCTCTCTCTGCCTCTCTCTCTCTCTCTGTCTCTGCATCTCTCTATCTCTCTTTCTCTCTCTCTCTCTCTCTCTCTCTCTGTCTGCCTCTCTCTCTCTCTCTCTCTCTCTCTCTCTCTCTCTGTCTCTGCATCTCTCTTTCTCCCTGTCTCCCTCCCCTCTTGTTTTTTTTTTTCTTTTTTGTTCAGGTGACATAATCCGGTACCGTTGTCACCCTGGCTTCACCCTGGTGGGGAGTGAGATTCTTACATGCAGACTTGGGGAGAGACTCCAGATGGATGGTCCCCCTCCCTCATGCCAAGGTGGGTCTCGTCTTTGCAGCTCCTGCTGTGTGTAACAGACTGGGTTTCCCTTTCCGCTGAAGCCACATTCTGTTAAATCTCAAATCATGCCTTAGCACTCATTGATCCATGAGAACTGAATTTTAGTAATATTGTATTAGCTTAATTCAGCTGTCCTGCTTAAAAAAAAAAAAAAAAGCTAAAAAAAAGAGGAAGAAGAAGCCCAAGTTTATGGATGTGTATAATTAGCTGTCATGTTTTAATGAGTAAACACTACCCCTCAGTGTACAGCAACAGCGGTAGATGATAACTAGCAAAGAGCTCCTATTAACACATCACATATACTGTAATATGTATGGAGCTATGCTTTAGGAGCACGTAACTAAATGTATTGTAATGCAGTTTAATGGTACAGAAATATAAAATCCTGTGTCAAATCGCTACGGAAACCACTAACCTTTATTTCACAGCAAAAATTATGATGAGAACGATATCTCTCTGGCCAAACGGTGGTCAAATGAACTACTGTTACACTGCTATAATTTTGCATATAGTTATATAGTATAATAAAACACTGGCATCTCAAGACATGGGCACAGATTTTCTTGTCACTGGCTTGTCATATTCTCTCAAAGCATTTCTTGCTGAGCTTTGTGGCTGAAACAGATGTTGCCATTAAACTTTCATGGCACCATCTTTCTCTCTCTCTCTCTCTCTCTCTCTCTCTCTTTCTTACTCTCTCCCTTCGGGGGGTTAGGGAGCACTCATTTTGTCAGTTTGTCCTTCACTGGTATTGAGGAGAGAGAGAGACAGGAACAGGGACGGCAAACTTGGTTAGCTAACTGAATCATTTGTTTTGACATTGACACTGAATACACAAACAAATGAACAGAGTGAAAATGAGAAATGAAAAGAGTCAAATGAGGTACAGGCCAAACAAGTGAAGCAGTCCTCCCTTCATCAAGACAGTCTGGAATTTCAAATGAAGAAAAAAAAAAAAAACCCACAGTGGGGGAGGGAGGGGGCGCTAGCTTTGCATTTTCTCAGTTCTCTTTGTTTACAGCCGTTACATATCCACGAATAGCAACAAAATGTAAACCCGCGGACACGGTCACCCAACGACGGCCCACGGCGAGAAGGCGAGGATTCCGCTGAAACCAGTTCTTCTCTCTGTGGTTTTTTTTTTTCACAGTTCAGTGCCCGGCTCACGACGTGCGATTTGATTCGTCGGGCGTCATCCTAAGCCCCGGTTACCCCGACAGCTACCCCAACCTCCAAATGTGCTCGTGGAGCATTAACGTGGAGAAAGGCTACAATATCACTCTGTACTTCGAGTTCTTTCAAACCGAAAAGGAGTACGATGTCCTGGAAGTTTTCGACGGTAAATCTCGAATTCATCTCGCATTTCGTATCTTGCGTAATTGCCTCAAGGTGGCTTAATTAACGGTGAATGATGTATTTGTGAACACTCTGAAAGTATTTGTAAAATTTTGCAATTAGCCACCATTGCTTGACATGAAGGTAAACTTGTCTATAAATGGTAAGTGAGCATCTCTGGAAAGATGTTGTGTGATGTTTTCGGCATCGCACATCACAATTTAGCGTTCTAGTTTGAAAGGTTTTTCTTGCGTACAGACAAATTTGTCTGAGTGATTAATTAAGCTCTGTTTCAGTGTAGAATCAAGCTGTTATCCAATCTGTGTGTTCTTACTGCTGCAAGTCCCTCAGGGAAAAATCTCCCATGAACGGGCTGTACCTCAGCTGCAACTTTGTAAAATTACAAGTCAAATGCCAAAAGTGAGAACTTTGAAAGAGCAGAAGCCGAGGAGTATTCTGCATTTGATGGCGGCTCATAGTTCTCTGAACAAAGAGTACTTAAGTTTAATTACAATAGCTGGTATGATCCACATCCCCTCTCCTCTGGTGATGTTTTACAAACCCCTGTGAGAAACTCGGTGTAATTAATGCCTCTTCTAACTGCTTTTTTCCCCCTCTAGAGAAACATATTCCTCACACATCTCCACGTTTCTCCGTCTCACTCTTTATTTCTCTTCCCCCCCCCCCCCTCTCTTGTCCTCTTTCTTTGTCTCTTTTTTTTTTATTTGTGTGTTTTTGTTTTTTTTTTTAGGTCCCACAATCCATAGCCAAACCCTTGCGACTCTGAGTGGTGACCTTCCTACTCCTTTCAACATCACCACCACTGGGCACCAGCTGCTGCTTCGCTGGTCAGCTGACCACGGCACCAACAAGAGGGGGTTCCGCATCCGCTATGTCGGTGAGTATCAAAGTATGTATCCATTTAAATCACTTTTTCACTTGCACGCTTACGTCTCTTCCTTACAAGCAAATGGCATGTTTATAAGAGATGAAGAAAGAGAGAGAGAGAGAGAATGTTTGTGTGTGTGTGTGTGTGTGTGTGTGTGTGTGTGTGTGTGTGTGTGTGTGCGTGTGTGTGAGAGTGAGCGTGAGTGAGTGGGTGAGTGAATGAGTGGGTGAGTGAATGAGTGAGTGAGTGGGTGAGTGAGTGAGTGAGAGTGGGTGAGTGAGTGAGTGTTTTTGCGCATGTGCATGTGTGCACATTTACATGCATGTCTAACTGTATGTGCACCTTTGCTCGAGTTTGTGTGTGTGTGTGTGTGTGTGTGTGTGTATGTGTGTGTGAGTACGTGTTTGAAAAATAGGACAGTCGTCTTAAAGGGTGATGTTTTTATTAAACGGTGTCATGAATGCTTTTGCTCAATCTCTGCTCGGTCAGAGAGGAATAAATTTCAAACTCTGTAGAGTATTGTGACGCTGATTGATGTGACTTCTGCTTGTCTTATTTGAGAGACTATGAATAGTGCAGGCACTTTGTTTCAGATGTCAGATTTCAGCCTATATGTGTATTCGCCACACTCCCTATGGGACTTTGTGCTTTATGGGGTCTGGAGAAGCATACAGTTGACAGGAAATGATGAGGGCAAGCCCCATTGGCCCAGAGGTGCACTGTGCATTAGTGGTACTACAGATGTCACTCGGGATGTCAGCCAATGCTCGAGACCCGAAAACATAGCCATTACTCTCGCTTCACTGTTCGCCTCACACCCACTGTACCATGCTTTTAGGAGTATGTACAGCATGTGTATGTGTGTGTGTGTGTGTGTGTGAGAGAGAGGAGAGCATGTAGACGCGACCGGGTCATGTTTAATGTGATTGTGTGCGTGTGCGTGTGTGTGTGAGTATGTGTCTGAGTATATTTGTGTGTGGGCGATCAAGCATCTTGTCCAGAGCTGTATTAGACTGAGCAGTCACAGACAGTCAGTGTGACCAGGGGTCTCTCTCTGGTAAACTAAGAGAGAGGATGTTCCTTTGGGCTCTTTTGTTGGCAGTGGAATTAGGCCATCACAGAAGAGCTCCCCGAAAAAAGGGGAAAGAGTTTGTATAATTCATAATGGACCATCGTTAATGTGTCATTATATCTTAATGCTTTCATTGTTATAAATAGATGAATTAAAAGAATGTCATGACAGTGACATTGAAGCTATCTGTCAGACACACCTATCCATGTCTTTCTATTGAATTTCCCATGGGAAATCTCATGTTTATGACAAACGGAAACATTTGCCATAGGAAACTGCTCCCAGGCAATGTTTTAATGTTTTTTGTTTTGTTTTGTCTGTTTTGTTTTTTTTATTTGTTTATTTCAAAGCACAGAATGTTGTTGCTTGATGGCACAGCTTGTTTGTTTATTTGTTTGGTTTGTTGTGCAGTTTTGCATAACCCAGTTATATTTCAGGGCATTTTATGAAATGAAATACTTACGGCTTTTGTGAATGTTGAAGCGGCGCTGGAGTCTGAGCGTGTGACGGAACATTCCGGGTTGCAGGAGGAGAGAACGCATTCATTCTCAAACACTGAGCGTGTGTCTAGAGTGTGTCTAGAGATCGGTTTAGAAGATAACTAACCATCTCAGATGTTTAAGTATGCAGGAGATTTTGGGGTAAATCCTCTTTGAAGTGTTATCTCACACACACACACACACACACACACACTCACAGGCCCACAGTCCAATTCCCTTCACAATCCATCTGTTGTGCTCACTTTTTCTCTCTCTCTCTTGCTCTTTTTCATTTAGTTTTCACACTCCATAGCCTTAAACTGCTCATTGCTCCACTCATTACAGTGTCAGTATTAGGGTACTCTGTCCTCTGCTTACCTTTTGCTCCCCCTACACCCGTATCCTGGTCCCCAGACAAGCCTTCCCACAAACGACACGTCTTTATGACTGAACTTTGGTTCACCCCATCTCTGTGGTCCCCCTGACAGGAAGAAGAAATAAGGACAAAATCCCATCCAAGTTCCTTCAGACTTACCTAACGTAGACAGAAATAGCCCCTATTATGATAAATAATTTCTCCTCCATAACCATACACAGTCACTAATGTGAGAGCAAGGGTTACACCCAGGTTGGTCGCTTAAATAATCATGACTAAGTAATGACTGATGAACTGAAAAGCATTCTCCTCAACACATCATAGCCCGCCTTGAGATGTTTTTACATTATAGTAATGTAGTACGATGTAACAGTAATACAGTAAAATGTTTTTCACGTTATAGTTTTGGGGGTTTTTTTTCACATTACTAAAGAAACGCTAAAGTTGTGTTGTCTTTAGCGTGTTAAGGTAGCATCTCGCGTGAGACTGGGGTTCAGGCTAGCAGCCATAGCAGTGAGGATACATCTTTAGACCAACAAGTCTGGGATTCAACCAGACTGTGGCGAATCTGTAGAGACTTCTGTTTCAGTCAGTGTGCACCTCTGATCTCGTCTGACGTAGACCTCGATGTATTCACACTGTTGTAAAGCTGAACATGTGAGTTTGTGCTCTTGAATGATTAAAGTGAACTGCAATGGGCTTAACAAATGAGCCACGGGGGACATTCTACATGTGCAGAGTTCAAGGCATTGCAGGACTCCTTTAGATGTATGACTTAACTAGAGTAAGCTCACACAAACTGGAGTCGACTTTTGCATTCTTTTGCGTATCAGATCTAGTAAATCTTTAGTCAAGAACTTTATGTAAAACTGTTAGAATTAAAAAAAAATGGCCCTGAGAAAAATGAATCACCGACTGACACTTTTGAAAAGTTACACACGAGTTACACAATCAGATGAAAACTCTTCTGGCTCGCAATTTTGTCAGAAATGTCAAAGTGAAATAAATGAGTGCCTTTTTGTTTAGGCTCTCTGAGCGTAAGTGCAGCTGTTTTGTCCATTGAGTTCAGAACACGATGACTTCACTCAAGTGTGTTTGAAACAACAAGCCATTGCTTTGTATTAGTTTTGCCTCTATGGTAAAAGAGGCCTCCAGCAAATGCTAAAGTGTTCTCGCAAAGAGTCCTGTTGTGGCTGAGGGTTTAAACGTACTGATGCAAAAAATTATTATCAGGCAAGAAGCAATCAAACTCATTACGAGGTAACGCAGTTCATATTTAGCAGGGCATTACATACAGCAGTTCAGTTTCTAGAAAGGTGTGTTAATATTAAATTCTTTTTTCAAGTAACAAGATATGCTTTAACAAACAAACAGATATTTTTTTCCAAAGCCACTGCCACTGGATGTGAGGAGAGTGGCAGACAGATTCATACTGGGGGGGTGGGGGGGGGGGGGGGCAGCATTCACATGGGTTTTGTATCGTCACACCACGTGACTTTTTTTTTTTTTTTTAAGTAGTCATCTGATCTGATCATCTGGTTTTCCAAGCTTTATGTTGTGTCTAACGGAGGCTGGAAAAATATGGTTTTAAGATTGGGATTTGGCACTCTTCAGTTACAGCAGAGGCATGGCAACTTTACCTTTTTATCAAGTTGAAGAGCATGCTGAAGATGAGGCCCAGGCTCTGGGCTTGTGTCGCAGTGAGTGATTTAAAGAGCTGATGGGGTGTCTGTCTTGTGTGGTTTGTCGGTACAGCTCTGTACTGCAGTACTCCAGACTCCCCGCTCCATGGTTCCATCAGCAGCCAGACCGGTGGCCACGTCAACAGCGTGGTGAGATGGGCATGCGACCGCGGCTACCGGCTCATCGGCAAGAGCACGGCGGTGTGCAAGAAGACCCCTTACGGCTACTACGAATGGGACGCGCCTGTCCCCGCCTGTCAAGGTGAGAGATGAAAGTATTTCAGGTTCTGCTAACATTGCTGATGACTTGAGGTCCAAAGGTACCTGAAACCCAACCTTACAGCTGAGTACTTATGGCCAAAGGAATCCAGAAATCAAAATCATATGTAGGATATGTATTTGGAAAAGCTTTTACTTTAGTGTCCATCTAGACTCACACCTAAATTTGTGCATCCATAGTTTATTCCTTGTCACATATAGTGATTATAGTGATCTCACTGCATATGAGGAAACAGAACGTCATGGAGGGAAACAGATCTTCACTGAGGATAGACTCCCTGCAAGAAAATTTACATATGATTTGTAGAAGAAAAGTAGGTCACAGATGCTGGTCACATGCTCAGCAAAAGTGAAGCTAAACCAGAGAATTGGTGAAGACAAGTATTAGCATCTGAAATGTTTGAAGGCTGTTATTTATGACCTACTGGGCCCCCAAAGCTTAAAGAGTCGATTATCACAAAAAGAAGACCCTGAGCGCAAACCCTCTGCTAGATATTAATTTCTCTGCAAGCAGTTTTTTTTTTTTTTTTTTTTTTAAGCAACAACTCCGAAGCCAGACACTCTCCAGGAGCTTAATCTTTAGCTCTGCTAATGAGCTTTTATGGTCAAAGATAGCCAAACTGGAGTGATGCCATAATTACTCACACGCTGTCCTTGCCGACACCGCTTTACTTATGATTCGTTTGATTTGTCAAATTAATGACTAATCAAGAGAGCTATTTCCCCAGTAGAGTCATTTACACTGTACCATCTATCCGCACGGCTGTCCGTCACGTAACCACTCCCACCCAACTCATATCATTCCTGTCACAAAAACCAAACCCAAGCAGAAGGAGCTGCTCTGCCCCCCCCCCCCCCCCCAAAAAAAAAGCTTATTGTTTCTGAGTCAGTGCTCTGAGAACTGGGGGCTCCTCTCCCCTCTTAAATACACTAATGTGACAGGCTTGCCCCCTAAGCTTAGGAGGCCAAGTACGACTCCTACGGCCCTAACGTCGAGTGACACTTAAATGAGTCCTGTAAACTTCCAGAGTGTTCCGGGCGCTTCTTCAGTTTGTCTGTTATCTTAAAGCAAAACAACAAGAGCTCGTCTCATGTCATCATCATGTCTGCTAGTCCGGAGCTGTAAATGTGAGCTCGTTAATTAATGCCAAAATATTTTTCAGATTTAATTCTTGTCAAAAACGGGAAAGAGGCAAGTGCGATTTCAATGCGACACAAGTGTCGCGTGGCGAGGATCTTTGCTTAAAGGCTTTTCCTGGGCTTTGTTGTTCCGTGGGATTGTCCTCTGCTGAAGCATGAATATATGCCCCAGGCAACTGACGTCCAGAATAGTTTCATCGGATGTTTAGCAATGCACTGAGGAGGAGAAGGAGGTCGACTATTTGGACAAAAACTGAACTTTTGCCACTAGCTATGGGAGAACACTAACGTTAACATGGAGCACCGTGACTTGATGTCTGAAGCTTTCATACCGCTTTCACTCTATCTGTAATTTCATGTACCTGTGAAATCTGATGTTTCGTTTAAGCTCTTGTACCTTTTTGAATGTAATTTTTGTTTTGTTTTATTCTCCGACTTGCCATTGATCTTCAGCCAGACTTTTGCTGTCACTTTCAAAGAAGTAGTTATATATTCCAGATTAAAAATCGACCTCGCAAATTTTAAAAAAAAAAGCTTGTAGCCCATGCATTGGTCGTACCCAATACTTTAATGTCATGACATTTTATGTTTGTTTTCAATTTGAGCTTTAAGGAATATTATTTATTGAAGTTAAAGGAAGGTGTCTGAATATAATATGTCCTTGTGTGCCAACCGAATGTTTATATGGCCCTTTCCTATAGTCAGAATAATGTCTGTTTAATCTGTGTGACCGTAGATCTTAAGCTTGGTGACGTTTTGGGTTTTTTTTTTTTTTTTGCCAGACATTTGAACCACAGTTGCTGAGAATCGATCAAAGTTTTAGTGCTGCGTCACGGTCTCATTGAGGCTTGTGGGGACAGAAAAAAATGTGTGCCTCCATGAAACTGCAATTCCTCTCTTTCTCTATCTGTCTCCTCTTTCTTCGCCTTACACAACCTCTCTGCTTCTACTTCTTGTCTCCTCTCTTCTCCCACCCCCTGCTCCCCTCCCCTCCCTTCCTCCCTCCCTCCAGCTGTATCCTGCGGAGTGCCCAAGGCCCCGGTGAACGGGGGAGTGCTGACAGTGGACTACTCAGTGGGGACACGTGCGACCTACTTCTGTAACGACGGGTACCGGCTTTCTTCCAAGGAGCTGACCAGCGCCATCTGCCAGCCTGATGGCACGTGGAGCAACCACAACAAGATCCCCCGCTGCTCAGGTAGGAGCCCCCTGCCAGCTGTGACAGGTAATCTCCAGCCAAAGAGGCGGAGGAAGGCGATTTTCGGTGGCGGAAGGGAGATTGTAGGCGCAACCCAAGAGGGCGATTATAAGCCTTTAAAATATCCCTCCGCCCCTGAACCCCAACCCTCATTTATTTATGAGCAGATTATTGCCTCTTTGCCAAAACATTTAGTCGTTGCCCATTAAGAGCTGACATAAACGCCTTGGACACGTTACAAATGAGTGTAAAAGGAGGTCATTGGTTCTTCAAAGGAGGGAACAAAACATTTGAATGTTTTATGGTGTTGAGCTTAATTATGGATAACTGTGGTGGGGGCTATTTTGTTGGCAGACGGAATGTAGGCTATTTCTGTATGTGCGACTAATTATATTTTCCTGTGTTTTTGTGTCTGTGTCTGTGTGTGTGTGTGTGTCTGGGTGTGGTAATGCAGTGGTGGTATGCCCTAGCATTGGATCGTTCTCTCTCGAACACGGGAGGTGGCGGATCGTCAATGGCTCTCATTACGAGTACAGGACGAAAATCATCTTCAGCTGTGACCCTGGCTACTACAGACTTGGCCCCGCCCATATTCAGTGTATGACCAATGGGGCCTGGAGCTGGAAGAATGAAAGACCCCATTGTCAAAGTGAGAGGAATTCAAAACTTCTCTACCACCCGTTCCATAACCCTCTACAGATCTTTCTTTTTTTTTTGTTTCAGGCCTAGTTATTCTCTAGCTTCTCTGTAGCCTATTTCCAAGTTTTTCCAATATTGTCTATCTGCTTTCTTCTCCACTAAATCTCCTCCCCGACCATTCTCCAACCTCCATTCCTCTAGGCTCTTTACAGCCTTAATCAATCTTTAGAATCTTCCTAACTGATCCCAGTCTTCCTAACTCATCTATTGGCCTTCCCCAGTCTTTTACCCACTCCTCTACCTTAGTTATAAAACATTATTAGATTTATTCAAGCTCTCCTGGATCTATTTCTTACCCTAATAACATTTTTCTATGGTACTTCTCAAACATCTCACCCAAGTCCTCCACCTTGCCTTAAAGTATCCTGTCCAAATTGTCTAGAGCCGCCTACAGCCTTTCTACAACCCTTTACAAAGGCGTTTCAAGAGATTACCCTGTTCAAACTTTCATAGGAGTAATTCACCATCGACGTCTCATTGTCTTGATGTAATCGCTATGATCAAACTCTTAAATAAGAGTTGATGTTGAGAGGAAAATGCAAATGTATGAAATTGTTAAGGATACTCAAGGAAAAGTGTCCAAAATCCTTGAGCATCACTATACCACTCTTCTACCAAATTCTCAAAAGCCACCACAAGTTCCTTAATTCACCAGTCATGCAGTAAATCATCTTTTGACATTTTTTAAACTCCTTTCCAAACTTTCGCAGCCCTGCTCCCGGCAACTCCTCTGTACCATATTTCGTTCTCACCAAACTCTCTGTAAGCTATTTGAAGCTCTCCTCCTATCTCCAGACCTATGGCCAACCAGTCTCTCATTGTCCGCTGTAAGATGTTTCCTTTTCCCATATCTCTGTCGGAAAGGCAATGCGTTATTTGTTTTGTATAAATAAAGTTGTAGGTACAGACACAAAGGTTGCCCAGCAGGTGTAGTTCCACATGCGGCATTAAGCAATCGGAAGATGCTTTGTGACTCTCCACTCCATCGTTGCTATCTTTTCTACCATAGTCATATCCTGCGGACAGCTTCCCACCCCTCCTAATGGGAAAAAGATTGGGACACAGACCACCTTTGGGGCCACAGCCATATTCACGTGTGACCCGGGTTACATGCTGGTGGGCTCGACCGTACGGGAGTGCCTGTCATCTGGCCTCTGGAGCGGAACAGAAACACGTTGCCTCGGTAACGTACTTTTGATTACGTTGACAGATATGCTTCTCCCTCATTCTTTGCATGCTGTGTGTGTGTATGTTTTCAGCTGGGGGAAAAGAATGCTAAATGTGGATAGTTTTAAAGACTGAGTAAGAACTTCTTAGATGAGCGTGCTGAAATAGTGTTGGACTCTCTGTCACAGGGTATAATCTCTGTTCAAACGGAGCTGTTATGTGAAAATGTTAGATGAGTGTGGGTAGATGCCCAGTCTCTTTAAAAGCATCTAGATTTCACTGAAATGTAGGGAAAGCTCCATTTAAATGTACTCAGAAGGGGTTTTTGGCTCTCTTTTAAAGGTCTTCAGCTGCGAAGACCTGCGTGGTCTTTTTCAAATTGTCTGATTCTCACCTTGCAGAGTCTCTTTCTTTCTGAAATGATGCGTTTTTTTTTTTTAATTAAAAATGGCAGCCCTTACTCACTTTAAAAGGTGTATTTTCATCCTGTGCCATTTTTCCAGCCGGTCACTGCGGTGTGCCTGAGCAGATTGTCAACGGTCAGGTGATCGGGGAGAACTTCGGCTACCGTGACACGGTGGTGTACCAGTGCATCCCTGGCTTTCGGCTCATTGGTTCCTCTGTGCGAATCTGCCAGCAGGATCACAACTGGTCAGGACAGCTGCCAGTCTGCGTCCGTAAGTTCCTTCATTGGTCTTTGGTTGAGGAAAGCTGTGGAAAATTACTGCTGACACAAAAAAAAAGCCAAAAACTTTTGCAACGCGAAATTAAAGCTCAGGCTGCGTTTGTCAACATCAGCAGCTGGCTACATTACCCTGCATCAGAGCTGGTCTCATCTAACCCCCGAGAGCCTGAACTCCTGCTGAACCACTACCTGATGCTGATTAGCTGAAAAATGTATGCACTGATTTCCCAAATGGAAATATGTCTTAAGAGCTGGATGGATGGATAGATAGATAGATAGGCAGACAGACAGACAGACAGACAGACAGACAGACAGATAGATAGATAGATAGATAGATAGATAGATGAGTTAATTATGACTTTGTTTATCAGAAATGTCATGTTACTCTACATTCAGATCTCTGAGTGTTAAATTATCTCCAGTTTTCATTAGCTTTTATCTTCTGCTTTTACCTGCAATTGTCATTTGCTTAAAAAAAAAAAAAGAGTCTTGTGCTAATCAGCCTTTTGGAAACCTGAAGAGGGTTCAAAACTGAACACAGAGAAATAGGACGACAGTGCAGATGGTATTACGAAGCCAAGACGCCATGTTATATACCATATCAGGATAGGCAGTTTTAACCATAGTTTTATGTTGATTGGTGCTTTGTTACCAAGATGATTAACAGGGTTCTGTCCCTGGGTAACTCAGAACAGAAGCCTCATCACGCCTTGGCTGTCAGGGCTGACTGGAGCCAAGCGTATCTCCTCTGCCTGTCTGCCCCATTTCTCAGGGGGTGCTGGCATTTAAGGAATCCTCTCTCGCCTTGCAAGGCATTTTTAATTAAAGTTTCATTGTCAGTGTGACACCAAAGAGGAGTGAAAGGCTATGCCTGGGGCTCGCAGCTAGCATTTATCCGACAAACGTAGGCTAACGAATCCGTCTCTGGGCCGAGATTGCGGAGGTGGAATGTCTGTTTATCACACACCCATTCTAAAAAAAAGGAACATGAATTTACAGAGCAAAATGAATGAGTCCTTGTGTAACTACAGCAGTGCCACGTTACTGATCCAGATTAAACTGTTTGAGCCGGTGGACTTTTTCATATCTCTTCAGAAAATCATGAAGCTAAGGTGCTATGAAAACTTAACAAGCAAATGCATCACTCATTTTTTTTTTTTTTGTTGCAGGGGTGGTATGATTCAAACAAGTGTCCGATTCTCAGTCGCAGATTAGTTTGCAAGTCACAGAGTGCCACGGCTCTGCTTTGCCACACTGTCATACAAAACCCAGAGAAACGTTTTTTGGGTTTTTTTTTATGTTTTCTTCTCTATAGCTGTCAGCGCATCAAAAACAAAGACATTAAATAAGGTGATAAGGATGTCTTTACTACACTCGATTGCAGCATTGTCGTTTTCGAAAACAGCGGCGATCGCTTCACACAGATAGTAGTTAAACACAAATTGCAGAAACAGCCACGGCACATAAAAGTGTTTCTGGCTCAGAATGTCGCTTTTTTTTTTTATCAGACGGTGTGAAAGAGAAGAAAGGAATCAGTCCGCTCTCAGGAAGGAAAATAAAGACTCTTGCTTTGAGCTTTCAGTGAATCCGAGAAACAATCAGCTGACACATTGAGATCTTAGACGCTTTGCTCAAATATTAAGCCTCAAGTCGTTTTGGTGGTACAGCACGTTTGAAACACACTGTAAACAAACAGGAGGCACGAGAGAGAGAAAGAGAGAGAGAAAGAGAGAGAGAGAGAGAGAGAGAGAGATTGAATTTTGTTCTTTAAACATGCAGTGATTTGGTTTGAAATATGAGTTATGGAGGGTACTGAAATGAAGGGGAAATTGCTTGTGTGCAAAGAGAAACAAATTATAACTGTAATTATGCAAATGAACTGTGTGGTTGTTTGTGAGAGCGGTGGGGAGAAGCACGACGAGGGACAAAATGTGCTCATGCCTACGAGAGCCGAAACAAAATTTAAAAAAAAAAAAAATTAAGTCTGACAAATTAGAGAGGACAAGGGGATTGTATTTTATACTGAATAAGAGCACTTCTGTATATAACCGCTCGCACAAAGACAGATGGTTTCACAAATAAATCACTGATATGACCTCATCTGTGTGAACACAGTAAACCTTGAGCACAGCAAAAACCTATGAGTAATTCTTCACATTCAGTGGAAGGCTTAACATTACTTAGAGCTTTTAGTTTTGTATTTATGCTTCTGCTGTTGGGATGAGGAAATCACTTTGGAAGGGCCATCTTTGTAGGAAGCACTGCCACCATTTCCACTTGGTAATGCTTATCCTCTTGAATGTGAAATGTTTGCTTCTTTCATGTGGGAAAAGTGAGCACTCATGCCTTGTTATAAAGCATTTGATATGTTATAACATTGTAATAACCACAGCAGTGTAGTATATTCATTGTCTCAAAATGCAGATTGATGTCAGCACTTGTCTGACTTCGAAATAACACAAGATTTTCTGTTTCTAAGTAACAGATGTTTTGTTTCTGGTGTGAATTGATGTGCCATGTTGACCTCTGAATTCAAACTGAAGAGGATTAAAAACAGGAGCAACAGTTAGGGATGGCTAGAGATGCTGCCTCCCCCCCCTCCCCTAAAACTGAGTCACTGAGGTGGAATTAATCAGATGTGTCTAGTTACAAGGGATTGTGTCCAGAGCTCCTGTCACAACAGTCGCTCTTGTGAACACCTCTAGGCTAGATTTTTCAACCTCATGCTGATACACAGTCGCATTCATTCTCTAGTTCTGTCTGACACAAAAAAAACAAAAAAAACAGACTGGCTTAACTTCTTACATGTTTGCTGTAACGTTGAAATGCTGAGAAACATGTTTTTGATGGTTTTAATGGTCTCAGTTCAAACATAGGGCATATGAATGCCATATCAGAAAATCAGCCTGCGAAGCCAGACCGCGGTTTCCGTCGCCAAAGAGATGACCCATGGCCTTAACGGCAGTTATCACTAATTCACTAAACCAAGAGTGTGTGTGCGTGTGTGTGTGCTTGTGCATGTATGTGTGTGTGTGCGTGTGTGTGTGTGTGAACGCCCCATTTGCAGCCCAAAACTCCAAGAGTACCGCACACTTAAAACATCCTTTCTGCATCACTCGGCTAATGCTCACAATTGAGCAAAAATAATACGTTTTGGCCCATTGGCCCGGTAATGGCAGCCCTTTGTTTGGATTAACCGTCCTAGTGCTCTGACATAAAACCGCTGGGAAACTGTTACACAGCCCCGTAACGAGACTCCTCCTCCAGGCCCTGGGGTCGGGTTGACCCCTGTGATTCGCTCTCTCTTGTTTGGAGATGGAGATGAAGATATACCCAGTGCAAACAAATCAGATGTGGATCACTTATTAAAACTTCTTTGAACTTGGTGTCATTACATTCAGTCTGAAGGCCTTTAGCCTTTGGGCTCTGTTCCTCTGGCTTCTTTGAATTACCCTGTGGGATTGCATTTATCCTGGATTTTCTTTTTCGCTTTTAATTCAGCTACACTAAAGCACACCAGCCATTGGGATTGTTAGCTGAAAATGAATCAGCCTTTCTTTTTTTTTCTTTTTTTTCACTTGCGTGAATGTAAAACTAGCATCTGTGCTGCTCGTTTTTTGTGTGTGAGTACCTATGAAGAGTTGAATAAGTTTCGCTACTCACTGTAACAACCTGGTTTTGGTACACTGGTGTTGCGTCTGTTGTCAGGCCTGTCACATCATGGTGTTTATGACAAGCTAATACAAGAAACTGTTGATTATTGACTAGTAAAAGTAGAAAAGTTGTCAAGCGCACTCAAAGTTCTTGAAAACACTCTGCACCTCTTCATGTCGTCTTCAGCCATCAGCTGCGGCCACCCCGGCAGCCCCATCTACGGCCGCACCATCGGCAACGGTTTCAACCTGAACGATGTGGTGAGCTTCTCCTGCAACACGGGATACGTGATGGAGGGCCCCTCAAGGGCCCAGTGCCAAGCCAATCGCCAGTGGAGCCAGCCACCTCCAACGTGTAAAGGTGGGGAAAAAAGTTAAGTCTTCTATTCACATGGAGCTTTGTTCTTCCCAACACCTTCCAAACTACTGCAGTGCACTCTGGGTAAGGAGGAGCACCAGATGTGTTTTTTTGTTGTTGTTGGTTTTTTTTTCCTTCAGCATTCCGTTTAACCACATCTGGACACTTGGGTGCTGAAAAGAGAACCAAAAAGATGTTTGCTAAGAGAAGGGAAAGCATAATTATTAACCAGTTAGGGACTCTGTTAGCTGCTTGCGAGTGAGTATTTTGGATGGTAAGGGACAGGTTTGTTTTGAAGACTCACATGTATATGGGATGCAGGATTTTCCCTGGTTTGTGTGCACGTTTTGCTGAGCACATCTGGGCCAGTGTATTTTTGAAGGGGTAGGGTTTCAAATAACACAAACAAAACAACAAAAAAAACCGTGTGTGCATCTCCGGGGTGCCAGGCTTACGGTGTTTCCTTTTGCAGTGAAATATCCTGCATTTGCAGATTAACTTTGTGTGTCAGTGGATGTTCCAACAAGTCAAACATATTTCTACATTTAATTGCTACCTGCGTTAGAAGTTAATTACACCTGGCACATCTTACAACAACACACATGATGTATACATCATTTACAGTAAAATGAGAGACTAACACAAGACTAGAATGGTTTCAGAATAGTGGATTCCAAAACACAGCAGTTGTCAAAAGTACCAAATGCTGACAGCAGCAGTTTTTAAACGTATACTGTAGTCGTGATGCTGGCAATGCTTTAAAAGGACAAATTGTGATACCAAGTCTGGTCACCACATCACACCAAAGATGATGTCTGTCATTCCCTGAATTTCTTCCTACTCATCATTGCCACTGAGTCGCTTGTGTCGCAAAGCATTACTTTTGACAGTTACTTATTTGAAGGACAGTTTTATGTCAACCTGTTCTCACCATCAGTGATACAACCGCCATCCTCACAAACTCTTTGGAAGCAGACAAATTTTCAGAGTACTCTGTATTTCTGAACCAAACTTGGTTTTGTTGTTGATCAGTAAGCTGATCTCTACTCTGGTCGGTCTGCAGTAAGGAGACCACACTTAATTAGGCTTCCCCCATATGTAGCGTGAGGTCACCTGCTACGTAGGCCTGAGAAATAACACGTCTCTTTCTCCGCCTGTCTTTCCCTCGACCTCCCTGTTTCCCTCTTTCTCTACGCAGTGGTCAACTGCTCAGATCCGGGGATCCCTCCCAACTCGATCAGACAGAGCAAGATCGAACACGGCAACTTCACCTTTGGCACCGTGGTTTTTTACGACTGCAACCCTGGCTATTACCTCTTTGGTTCTCCTGTGCTTACCTGCCAACCCACAGGCCAGTGGGACAAACCGCTGCCTGAGTGCATCAGTAAGTTTACCATTGTTTTCTACTTTCCTTCTGTTCAGAGCAAGAACACCTAATCTTGGCAACGGCGGCGTCTTCGCCGCTAATTAGCATCACATCAACATAATTGAGGTGGAATTAGTCGCGTGACCCTTTCTCGGCTGTTTAAGATCAGCGTGGTAATTGAGGGACAGGTGGAACGCTCGGTTTTCGGATTAAACGAATTAGAGATGGCAGGGTTGTCACTGATCCTTTGTTTTATTGAGCGCACATCCTACGAAATGCCCGGATATCTTTTTGGACGAGCCAGCAAGACATCGCTAACGCCAGCTGCGAAAGTCAAAACCACCGCGCACACACACGTTCAACCCACCCTCTCTTGACAAATTCGGTCAGACATATCTGTTTACCCAACCTCCTCCCCAGCCCTCACCCACCCGCCCCCCCAAAAAAGCACTAGCACACACCAACGTTTCGTTAATCTCGAACACAACCCACACTCATGTTTTTATTTGTATTTGGTTAACACTTGGAGACGTACTGGAAAAAGGGGCTGCTTCTGATGCTTAGTCAGTATCCTCTGATGTAATCCCCACAACCTGTGAGAGCAGCCAAGGAGCAAGTGAACCTGGAAACAAGATTGTCAACCATGCTCAAACCCTCTGTGCAAATTGATACATTGGCTTGCATACAGAGATGCTTGACTCATAGGAGAATTTTCATTTCTGCTAAAAACATGTTTTGAGAATCCTTGTTTGAAATTCAATTAAAAAAAAAAAGGAAAAGGAAAAAAAAAAAAAGCTGATGTAGTCCTTTCATCTGTTTGGGAAACCTACGCTCGTACCTCTTTGCCATTTAGTGTGCAAGGTCAAGGAGACACTGCAAAAAAGAAATTTTCTGCCAAGAGCTCATGTCAGCACTCTAGGAAGAATTTACATTAGCAGTGAAATTGAGGAGAACTCATTATTTAAAAGGAAAAACTGAATATTGCATGTGGTAATTCTATATTTGTATAGTCTGTGTTTCTGTTGTGGTCATAATAGGAGGGTAATTAAACAAAATAGTGGCTTTGTTTGTATGTATGTTGTGTACATTGTCAGCTTTACAGTGTTTGTGTGTGTGTGTGTGTGTGTGTGTGTGTTAAGTGGTGGACTGCGGTCATCCAGGATCCCCTCCCAACGGGGAACTGAGTGGGGATAAGTTCACTTTTGGCTCCACGGTGCGTTACAGCTGCAAGGGCGGCCGGCAGCTGAAGGGCGAGTCTTCACGGACCTGCCAGCTCAACGGCCACTGGAGTGCACCCATGCCCTTCTGTTCAGGTAGGACACACACACGCTCGTATATATATATACACACACATACACGCACATATATATGCACACATACACACGCACACACACAAATACACACACACATACACACTGGAGTGCACCCATGCCCTTCTGTTCAGGTAGGACACACACACGCTCATATATATATACACACACATACACGCACATATATATGCACACATACACACGCACACACACAAATACACACACACATACACACTGGAGTGCACCCATGCCCTTCTGTACAGGTAGGACACACACACGCTCATATATATATATATATACACACACATACACGCACACATACACACACACAGGCATACATACACACACACACGCACATATGTATATACACACATACACACACACACACATGCCCCAGTTCAGTCATCTGTTGGTCAGTCTAGCCATCAATGGATCAACCCATTGTTCAATGTTAGAACTTGTTTTTTCGAATCTTCAAAACTAGCAACTGAGCTCAAGACACATATTGAAGTCATGGATTACCAAAAGGGTTTTCATAAAAATCAATTCATAAAAATCAATGATTTTTTTTCTTTTTTCAGCAAATCATACATATCGAAAAAAGGAGGTTACCCAAGTGCATTATTGATTCCATTTTTTAGATTTTCTTTTAGATTTTTAGATTTTCTACACCACCTTTGCTCACGAGTGCTTTTGCTGTGTTTGTTTGTAAGTATAACCTGATTTAAAACATTTTAAGTTTAGAAGAAGCATTTACCAAGTAGCTGTTCTCCCCAAGCGCTTATATTCAGCACACACAATCCCAAAGTAATGAAAATATGTTTGTTCTTGGCTGTACACAAAAAAAGACGATGATTGAAAAAGATGAAGGGTAAGAGAGAAAGAGAGACCTGGGGAATAACTGCATTAATGCAGATAATGTTGGAGATTGTGAGGCGGTTTGGAGCATCAGGAGTTGCTCTCATACAGAGGCGGAGAGTGTATGTGGGACCGTGCGTGTAGTCTTTTCAGCCCTGTGTGGGAACACTAACACTGGCACAGACGTCATCCTGTAACACTGCGTGGATCACACACTTACCCTCCAGCTGCACTGAAGGCAGTGTTCATTTCATAAAGCACTCTCTCTCTCTGTCTGTCTCTCTCTCTCTCTCTCTCTGTGTCTCTCTCTCTCTCACTCTCTCTTTCTCTCTGTCTCTCTGTCTCTCTCTCTCACTCTGTCTGTCTGCCTGTCTCTCTCTCTCTCTCTCTCTCTCTCTCCCAGTCTGCCTGTCTCTTTCTCTCTTTCTCTCTTTCTCTCTCTCTCTCTCTCTCTCTCTCTCTCTCTCACACACACACACTCACACACAAAACACGCACGCACACACACACTTTCTCCTGCAGTGTGTATGTATAACAGCTATATAAATACATTAGAAAGTGGCTGCATGGATGAGAATTGGCGTGTGGCTGTATTTGATTAAGGACAGCCATGGATCCGCTGGGACATTTGCGAGAGAAAAGGGCTTTCATTCTCATGAGGAAGGACGTCATTCTGCCTGTAATTAGGCTCATGCATTTCAGCTCAGCCAACAACACCTTTTTTTCAGCCCGTAATTCACCCGTGGGGTTCCTGAGGGGGTCAGCAATTGTTTCCTGTCTGTTTTATGGAGATGACATGCCATATGCTCTTTCTCTATGTTTCTTCTCTGGGTTTTTTTTTTTTGTTTGTTGGTTTGTTTGTTTGTTTTTTAATGACCTACACTGAAGGTGATTTGTTCTTGCACACTAAAGAAAGCTTCTCTTTCGGTTACACTTGCTTAATCCTGGGGTGACTGAGATGGTTGCTTTTGTTGACTTCAGGGGAAATTTTTAGGCTTTCAGTTGTTACGCTTACAGAAATGACCATATATTTGAGATTCTCTAATGTTGTTGTTTTTTGTTTTTGTTTTGTTTTTTGTTTTGTTTTTTTCCTAAATGGAAAATTGCTGAATCTCTAAATTATAAGAACCAAAGTGGTAAGAAGTCAAAAGACAGCCTAAGTGATTTTGCACTGAGCATGAAAGTGAAAGGTGCACACATTGTACCTCAGCTGTGTTGATAGATTATACATTCCTAAGTAAATTAACAATTAGTACATTAAACAGGCTCAGAGATATCTAAGAGTAAGTATCTGCATGCTTACATGAGGCATTAATAAACATGCTATATTAATGTATGAATTACTTAGATTAATTTACCAATTTTCACAGTCCAATGAGAAAACATAGCAGCCGGTAACCAGTGTGTGTGTGTGTGTGTGTGTGTGTGCGCGTGTGTGTGCGTGTGTGTGCGTGTGTGATTAAGTTTATCCAGAAGTACCAAATGTTCTTGGTACATTAATAGGTCTGCTTCCTTGTGGTGTGGGCAATGGCTCAAATAGAAAGAGTTTACATTACATAAAAGATTTGAAGACAGATCCAGAGGGTTTCTTTTTCACAGAAAAGTGCTTCCTTGATCATTAATTTCTGGGGGGGGGGGGGGGGGTTTGTTCACTGTCATTCTTCATTCAGCACAGTCCTGCTTTTAATTCAGTTTGGCAAATGCAGCCAAAAGTCACATGACTAAAAGTTATAGCTGTGTAGAGGACCAGTCAATCAACTATTATTCAAATACGGACATTTAATGTAAGCCCTCTCCTATCAGTATCATCATCATCCCTCTTTGTTTCCTTCTCTCCCTGTCTCTCTCTCTCTCACACACACACATACATATATAAATGTGTATGCACACCCACAGTTTGCACATTATGCCAGGCCTCAGGCCAGGTACCAAATTACAGGAAAGTAAAAGTGCTGGGGGCTCTTGTTCTGCATGCCACTCTGACAGATCATGGTTCTGCACGCCACTCTGACAGATCATGGTTCTGTACCCCACTCTGACAGATCATGGTTCTGCACCCCACTCTGACAGATCATGGTTCTGCACCCCACCCTGGCAGATCATGGTTCTGCACCCCACCCTGGCAGATCATGGTTCTGCACCCTTCCCTGACAGATCATGCAAGTATAGAGGTCCACAGGTCTTTACGTTTTTCGGCGCCCCGGGAGTCAGAAACAGCGCACAGAACAACAGCCAAAAAACCCCGACCCGGCTGTAAAATTTTCAGAGAGCATTTATCTCTTCAGCTGGTCTTTGTTTAGTGGGTAATAGTATTGACTCAAGGACATACAGTGAATTCAAAGTAGCTATTCCCTATTTGGTAATAGGAAAGAAAGAACTGACGGAGATGCAAGGTCATAAGCAGGCCATTCCAACAATATATAATAAGATTTAAAATATAAAATACATAATGTTATTCGATAAAAAAGAAAAAAAAAGTTAATGTAATGTCACCTAGTTCACCATTTCACAGTAGGATGTCATATTGTCCCTGAACACTTTAGGAGGGGAATTAATGAGGGGGGGGGGGGGGGGGGGGCAAGTGATCTTAAACCATGTGGAAAGTTTGAGTCAGTGGCATTTTCAGTGGCGTTACACGTTCCGGCTCAGCTTCACTGAGTTTGGACATGTTCTCTGCATGGCTTTGAAAGTGTCGTGGCTGGATTTTGTGAATTACCTGTAGCAAGCGCTGGTCAGAGGAGCAGGGGGACTGCTCTCGCTAAAAAAAAAAAACAGACCAATGTCAGAACAATTTAAAATTCTACACGAGTGTGCGCTTATATGTCTTAGAGAATTCGTGCAGGCCCCCGTACAGCAGAGATCTGACTGAAGTGGTCTCTCTGCAGGGTGTAGTCAAAGACTTTTGAAAAAAAAATGTCTGCATAACTCATGTATAATTTGTTACACTCCACAGCGGTATCATGTCGCCTCTTTCTTTTGATATCCTCTCTGGGCAGTCCGTTAGACGCATGAGAATAAACGTCTTTCAGATCATAGTTGTTCTGTCTTTCTTTTGCGATGGCGGAGAACGTTCCAGCCCTATAGCAGGTGGCTGAACTATAGTTGGTTCAAACTACACAACTTTGCCTCGTTTCGTGCAGATTAGTCTCATAATAATGCGTGTCCGGAAAATGCCATTCCGCTCTCTCAAATCGTGATCGTGATGAGTCATTTTATCCATATAAAACAACAGAGCCGTAATATAGAGCATTGCCTCTTAAAGACCATTGAGTCAATGTATTTCTAGGCTGTGGGTTGTGCGTGATATGTGTTGCCATAGCGTTGTCACAGTGGTTTTTGTAAGGCGCCCCATTGGCTGTTCAGATGATTTGATCCCACCTGTTCTTTCTCACGATGTACTGTTTAGGATGACAATGAGTTTCTAACACCGCAGAATTAATCACCGCCATGCTAAAAAAATAAAATTAAATCGGGGAAAAAAAAAAAAAAAACGATCGTGACATTTGATTCGATACCGGTGTTTACATTCATCTGCATGTTTCATTCAGCCCGTGTGAAACGCGACCGGAGGCTGCCTCCTCCGTGAAAGGAAATTTCCGGAAAAGAAAGGCCGCGTTTCTTGCGAGGGCGCGCTGGCTGAGCGTGGAGAGATTGGTTGTAGGATCTGGGATTCACCGGGAGTGCAGTACTGGCTGGGATCCCTGGACCGAGGGTTTGCCTGGTCTCTGGTGCATGTTTTGATAAGAGAGCATATTTTGTACGTGTTTATTATACGCATAAGCTAGCTTTATCAGAGTAGTTGCTGATATATTGATGAAAGGCAGTGAGTTGCTGGACGAGGTAATGTCTCATTGGACGCTCTGATTCTGTGACTCTTTCTACAGTAGGGGTTTTCTCGGTTAAGATGGCAGATGGTGTGTGTTTCTGGCAGGATGCATTTGCTGGGGCTAGTCTGTTTCCTCTCTTCATTAGACTAATCAGCTCTGCCCCACATTCAGGCCCATAGCCTCTGTCCCAGTCACACACTGACACACCGCACAGGAATCCACTCTCCTCACCCCAGATGTCAGACAGATACAGAGAATGTGGTCAAAACCCACACACAATAACACACACACAGAAACGCGCACTCACAAACACACACGCGCACACACACACACACACAGACATGCGCGTGCACACACGCGTACATTGTATGCTAGATTCTGGAGACCTTCAGTTGACTTCCATTATTACAAAGGTAAGGAATAATAACCTAAGCTTAACCGTAACTAAAAAGCACGTTTACACATTTAGTTGTACCAGAACAGCAATATCTTTCATATATAAAAAAAAGCTCCTATGCATTTTTTTTAACGAGTGGGAATCATGATTTTGAGCTCAGTTTTTACAAGGCATCCCCTGTAGGATAGTGTGCTTCAGTAAAGTGTCCTTCAAAGTTCTCAAAAAAAAAAGATACATAAAAATTTGCATGCACTCACACGAACACACACACACACATTTATGCGAACATACAAGAGCAGATACATAATAGGACAAACACAAACACACACACACACGCACACACACACAGTGTGTTCACCTGCTGGCTGTTCATCCATTAAACCTTCATTAAGTGTCCATGACCCATAAAGAGAAAAATGCAGACACCAGCTCCAACCAGTATCACTGAACACACTCCCAATTCTCCATCCACGCTCTGACCCAGAAAGAGCCAGTCCCCAACACTCTCTCTCTCTCTCTCTCTCTCTCTTTCTCTCTCTCTCTCTCACTCAGGGCCACTGGTGAGTCTCTTGTTTTCCCCTCTATAATTTGCTACCCCTAGGGATTTGTGGGTTTCCTGGCACAAATTTAGACCAAGACAAGTTTAGCTCCCTCTCCTGTGTGCTACATCATCTCTCAGCTGCCGCACCTTGGAACAAGCAAGGGCGAGGTGTATGTGTGTGTGTGTGTGTATGTGTGTGTTAGTGTGTGAGAGAGAGAGAGAGAGATGTGTGTATATGTGTATGTATGTTACTATTTCCAAACCTCCGTCATTTTTTCGTGTACTAGAAGTCTGACTCTACTGTTCTCTCAGCTCCTAATACATACTCCAGTTAGAGAGGGCAAGCCAATGATATCATCCTCAGCCGCCCGGGCCCCGCCGTGTAAAGAGGTTTGATTCCTTTATGACTGGACATGACCTAAATTGACCTCCGTGTCATACTGGGAACACAGTAATTCACAGTCCGCTCCCAAACATCCAGCGTCCCAATTAGTGAGACTGTGACTATGAGTTACTCATTAAAAGCGCTTATGTCCAGCTGCCCCATCCTCCGTTTCTCCACATTCACACCTGCAGCCCAATTAGCTGAGCTGCCACAGAATCAGAGTGCCAGGATCCAGGGACGGGCCGTGCAGCTGGGAGAGCTTGTTAGATGGCAAAGACGCTGCGCTACTGCAGGCCAGAACGACTTGGAGCTGGCGTAAATAAACACATGCTCCTAACGGGTCAGAACCGCAGGTTCCTTTTTAGTGTCGTTTTTTCGTTTGTTTGTTTGTTTGTTTTTAGCGGCCCAAACAACTGACAGTATGAAATCTCATAATAAGGCTGTGTTAGTGATTAAAGAAGCTTCAGTTATTTTTCTTTTTTCCCTTTTCTTTTACAAATATTTTTATGTTAATATAAAGATATACTCCTACGACAGACTCGACCTCGATTTAGCCGACAGATTCCTACAACGTGGTTTCTCGGATGATAATATGTCCCTGTGTTTTTTTTTATTCATTTATTTATTTGTTTATTTATTCATTCATTCATTCATTTATTTTTCATTTATTTACCAAACTGACAGTTTGTAACACCTGTGCTGACAACCTGTTTTGACAACAGCTGACAACTTGGGGTTTTTTGTTGTTGTTGTTGTTGTTGTTGTTGTTTTTTTGTTTGTTTGTTTGGGGGGTTTTTTAGAGGGTTAAAAGGAAACATGTTTACGTAGCCCTGGCTGGATAAGACATATCTTCAGTGCTGTGTACTGCGTGTCAGGGAGTGGAGTCAGACCCTTAACAGAATCTGGAGCAGAGAGTGACAGCTAAGTCCAATATTTCATCCTGACCCCAGTGTGTTAAATCAGCCCTGAACACTCAGACCCCCTCTGCTGCTGTTGATCAATAATCCATTTTGAGTCATGAGAGCTATCTTAGAGTATTTCTCTTCAGCCTCCCATTTTCCCCCTGGCTCTCACTATCTCACTCCCTCCTTCAAAGCCGGCCATGGAGAGAAAAAAAAGGGGGGGGGTTGTTGTTGTTGTTGTTTGTTTGTTTTAAACAAACACATTTAAACAAGAAGACAGAACAGGACATTGTTTGGGCACATTTTTTATTTGTTAGTCCTGCGTGTGTCGTCGTGTTTTGACAAATTGGGCGAAATTATTCAAAAGTTTAGAAACATTCGTGTGAAGTAAACTTTTGTGTGAGGACGGAAGACAACGATGACTTTTGTCTGAAGACGACGACCTCGTGCGTTTTTCTTTGCGTCGTGTTCCGTGCAGGTGACTTTGCTTTAGCTTCAGACATGGCAGTGTATTACTGCACCTCCTTCCTTCTCCTCTCCTCTCCTCCCTCCCTCCCTCCCTCCGTGCGTGGTGGTCTCAGACCTGCCACTGCGGATGAGTGTACGTGCAGCGGTGGAGAGCAGAGACGGGCACGTCCCCTCCCTCTGCCCTTGAAGTGCCGCTTGGTCAGCACAATCTCTCTGACGGAGCACACTCCTGGGAGAGCAAACGGCCACACACGCACGCACGCACGCACACGCACACATACACGCACACATACACACACACATGCACGCGCAGCACGCACACGCACACACGCACGCACACGCACGCACATGCTCACACATACACACACTCACACACATACACACATACACGCATGCACATGCATACACACACACACACACACACACACAGTCACACACACATACGCACACACACACACACACTCACACATGCATGCACTCACACACACATACGCACATGCATACACACATGCAGGCACGCATACTCACACTCACACACACACACTCAGGCACGCACACATGCAAACTAGCACCACCCACACCCTTCACTATCCCCAGGGCGCTACCAGTATGAAGGAAGAACAAAGATGGAACATCATACACACACACACACACACACACATATCAAACACACACACACACACACACACACGTTAACTACTGTAGCCTGAAAAATGCTCAGTCACATCGTCACCTGCGTCTTATCTGAAGTTATTATTGCATCTTAAGAAAAGTTGGTGCAAGTTTGCTTTGTTCTGTCCTATTGTACCTTAAAGACGCACGTCTCCAGAGAGACAGAATGATGTGAGAATGCACACATCACACTCTCCTGCTGATTGGTCATCACACCTCCATACATCTTCTCTGCCTTGCCCCAGGTAGTGTCTATATGATGTATAGGACATGATGTATGTGTATGTGTGTGTGTGTGTGTATGTGTGGGTAGACTAGCGGTGCAGTGAGTGCACTAGCGTGTTTAAAATGTAAAGTGAAGAGTCTGCTGGCTCTTTAATACCCAGGGAACTTCACTGTGTCCCCCGAGACTGACAGCTATCTGCCTACATGCTTCTCCCTGCTCCGCAACTGCTCTTATACACTGCAGATATCCTCTCTCTCTCTCTCTCTCTCTCTCTCTCTCTCTCTTTCTCTCTGTCCTCTCATTGTTCGGCTTTCTTAAATAAATGACTAATTTACGGCGCTTAGAGCTCTCCCAACTCCTCTTTCCTCAGGAGGGTCATTTTCTCACGTTTACTTGCCCAGAGTACAGGGCTGATTTCGATACAGGTGTCTGAATGTCCAGGATACGGGGGATTTCCGTGCCACATAACAGGCCCCGCTGACTCCCAGCAGACCCTGAAAGCGACGTTATTTGTCTTGATACTGTTTGCCGTCCACCCTGTTATGAAGCAATATGATACTTGTTTTCCCTCAGCATCCGCAGTCACGCCATGAAGTTTTGTGTAGTCACCTCTACCGGCTAGGACAATCATTGATCTCCGCGTCTGTTATTTCGGTTGAGGTTTTTGAGTGTCGTCCTCTGGGCGTGAGCGAATCTCTGCGGTAGACGGAACTTAGTTTGGAGGAAAAGTTTTTCACAGCGTGTTACCAAGGCTCAGCTATGTGGAATCCCTGCCTTACCCATCAGCAATATTAGTTTCCTGGGAGCTTGAAGCAGAATCTTAAATGTATTGAAAAAAAGGGGTGTATATATATATATATATATATATACATACACTCACTTTTTTTTAAATCTAAGATAAAATATCTTGTTTTTTCTTTTCAGTTGTGCAGCCAGACTGTACTCAGAGTTTGGAAACACAGAACAGCAGAGACATTTTTCTTGGTTCATTCAACTCATGTATGCGTTGCCGTCTTTCGCTGATGATTCACATGCCGACTTAACCTTTTCATCTCGTCCTTTCTCTTTTTTTCCTTCGTTTCCCTTTCTTTCACGCCTTTACCTTGAAACCTTCTTTGTCTTCTACTTTCTCACTGTACTTTTGCCTCTCTCATCTCTCTCTCTCTCTCTCTCTCTCTCTCTCTCTGTATCTCTCCCCCACCCAGGTGATTCTTCCGGAACATGCGGGGACCCAGGCACTCCTTCTCATGGCAGTAGGGAGGAGAGCGACTTCCGTGTCCGCAGTAAAGTTCACTTCAGCTGTTCCACGGGCTACACGCTTTTTGGCTCGGCTGAGAGAATGTGCCTCCCCAACGGCACCTGGTCTGGAACCCAGCCCTCCTGCAAACGTAAGGCCCCTTTCAGCTCTCTGACCTCGCAACACGCCCATAAACAAACAAACGTACGAACAAACAACCAGACTCCTGCCAACGTAAAGGCCCCTTTCAGCTCCATATCCTCAGAACCCGCCCTTGGACAAAGAAACAAACGATCGAGCAAACAAACTCGTGCAAAAGTAAGGCCTCTTTCAGCTCTGCAACCTCACAACACCCACTTAAACAAACAAACAAACAAAAAAACGCAAACTTAAGACTCCTTTCAGCTCTGTGACCTCACAACACGTCCTTAAACACACAAATAAACCATCAAACAAGCACCTCTGAAAAAAAAGCTCCAAATTTCACCAAAGACAAAATCGAGGTTTTGGGTTGTGAGTCTGATTGCTCTAACGGGTCATTTGAAATCGGTATGCGGGAATAAACTTGGCGGCTGAGAGATTTTGGGCACGAGTGTGGTACTGACCTTCACTTTCCTCTTACGCTGTAACGAACACGGAGTGGTCTCACAGCTTCTTCACTAGCGTCTGCCACATCGAGAACCTTAACAGTCGAGCTCCATCTCACCCCTCATCTATGTGTGTCTCTTTGTTTGGGAGAAAATGTCATCAGCTGAGCTGTAGCACACAGTCAGACTTTTGGTTTGGTTTTTGTTTGTTTTTTTGTTTTTTTCTTTTGAAGCAGTTATCTTAAGACTTCCACTCTTTGTTGAAAATAAATCATCAAGAGTTCATGTCAGCCATTCATCAGTGGAGCAGTAACCACCCGTTAATTGTTATCTGGGGAATGTATCTCTTCCCACTCCTCCATTCCACTCACTCACTCACTCACTCCGTCCACCTTTTTCACAGAGCCAAATTGGTCCTCCGGACAGTGCCAGCAGCCCTCTTCTGTCCCATGGTACATTGCTCAAACTCTCTCTGCCTGGTCAAGTGAAAAAGAGCAACCACAAAGGGCAAAAAGGAAGGGGAGGGGGGGTTGCAGGCTTGTTTTTTTTTTGTTTTGTTTTGTTTGTTTTTTTTTAAGGAAAAAAACAAGTGACAGAACCGTTGTTCTTTTCTCCACGCGGACCAAACTAATGGTGTCTCTCCACCTTGACTCTCCTCCCCGCGGAGGCCCCACGGGCTGTGACACCCCCTCTCTACCTCCTCATTGTGTTGTTATCGTTTCCTGAGAGGTAGCAATTGGCGACATGGAAGTCGGTACAGTGTGTGTATGTGTGTGTGTGTGTGTGTGTGTGTGTGTGTAATTTGAGGGGGGAAAATGGTGTCATCGAAAAGCTGACAGGCCCCAGAGGGATGCTGGATGGTCATTCATGGGGAAGACAAAGGGGAGTTGTTGGAGGGCGACAGAGGGGGCTCTGTCATGTCTCTAATAAGGCAGACCCCAGCCAAGCAGATTGGCCACTCATCTCCTCCAAGCAGCCAGCAGTTTGGCTCAGCAGTTACGGTGGATTTACAGATGGTTCACCTGCCCACCCCCAGGGATGTGACGTCTCGGAGGACTTGGGTTGATCTCTTCTTCTTCCCTCCTCTCTCTCTCTCTCTCTCTCTCTCTCTCTCTGTCTGGCTGTCTCTCTGTCACAGTGTCAGACTCATTTACAGTGATTCCTATATCTGTCTCATGACTGCCAGGCATCTTTACCCTCTGAATGTCCCTCTGTTAAATCTTCTAATGGATGAATGGATGTTTATTGCCATTATTTCCAAGAGACATAATATACAGCCATACAATACCCTGTTTTTATTTATTTCAATTTTTTTAACGTTTTTTTTTTTTTTTTCCCCATTTGATGCAGCGGTCCAGTGTGGAAACCCCGGGACGCCCAGTAACGGGCGCGTGTTCCGTCTGGACGGGACCACGTTCTCTCACTCCGTCATCTACTCCTGCATGGAGGGCTACATACTTACCGGCTCCACCACGCGACAGTGCCAAGCTAACGGCACCTGGTCTGGTAGCGCGCCCAACTGCACCAGTGAGTACCGCACGAGGAGGGTTTTAAAAGATTCTGACGCGTGGGATTTACGCGAACACCCCTTGGTGCAGATAGAATACTCAGATGTGATCTTTTAGTCAGGCTGACGGGGTTGAGGACACCGCAGCTTTTGGTGGCGGACGGCGGTTCTGTCGGAGGACACGTTACGAGTGCAGTAACCGTGAGTTGTCAAGTCCTAACCGGTCTTGTCGCGCGGAGTTATGAAACGCGACAGTTTACCCGTAGGGTTATGTAGGCCGTTAGTGAGCTTCGCACAGAGGTTGCATCAGCACACAGGGGGTCATGACATGTCTTCTCAAGCATAAAGACTAGCTCGTGACAAGCCTGTGGTGAACTGTTTGAATAAAGCATTATCACGCCTTTTTTTTTTTTTTTTTTATTGGTCCATCAGAAGTCAAGCGCTATGGAGGCGGGGTTGAGTAGTCCTCTCTGATTGGTAGAGAAGATGTCAATTGAGAGGAGCGAAGAGTACCCCTGGAATAAGTTCGTCCGTAAAAAGATGGAGGGCAAGTTTCGAGTGCAATGCGTTGTTGAGGCAAACCCTGCCGGACGAAAGTGGCGAGAGATTTGAAATTTTGGTCCTCGGAGAGGTAGTTTGAGGTCAGAGACAGAGAAAAGACAGAGGAAGAGAGAAGTAAGGTCAGAAGAGTTCACTCCTCCGGGTTGAGCTAGATAAAAAAAAAAAAAAAAATCAATACTCTCAGTCCCTCGGCGTACAAACTTAGATCACCATACTTTCCTTTTTTTTTGGGGGTCAACAGACTATCTTCTTTAAGGCAAGAGGAGGCTATTTGATTCAAATCTGTACCCAGGGCAGATTAGACTTAGCTCTTAAGCTCCAGGCTAAGGATTCCACCTCCACTCGTTTAATGTGTGTTTGTCAGGAGGTCTTTTTTTGTCAAATTCATTTCAGCGGTGATGGGACAGAACGAAGTGAAAACCTTTCACAGTGTAGCTTATCTATAAGTGAAGCACTGCTCTTTGTCCAATTCATATTTAAAGTACTGACGCTGTCCCGATTCACACAACAGGCTCGTTTTTTTTGGACTGGGCCTGATCACAGAATCAGAACTACGCAGCTTGGTTTTGCAAAGCGTGTACCCGGTCAGTCTCCTCCTTCTAGTCCATTCACAGGGGCGGTTCAGGAGACCAGAGACTATAGGATGCCATAGTACCAAGACGAGGTTTATCAACTGAAACCCTTGTTTATTCTAGATTCAGAACAAAATATAGAGCACAGTTTAAATATTACTTGTGTTTGTTTATGATTTTGGGTACGGTCAGTAATAAAGTTAGATCCGTTACTCTGAATAATTAACTTAGTGCTATATGGTTTGGCCCCCTAGCATGAAGTTAACATGGCTGTTTCCTCGTAAAGCCTGCTCTGATGGGTTGAACTGGTCGTGTGTGATTGTGGAGCTGGTCAGGGTGAAGTAATCCATGGCTCTGTCCAAGGAAAAGCATCACGTTCCCATTTTTTGGTTTAAGCCATTCCTCATGGACGTTGGGTATATTTATGAGTGCACCAGATGATGGATTCCAAATAATCATTTTCAAATGTTTTTTTTTTTTTTTGGCGCGGTGACACAAAATGGATGTGAGAGGCAGGGACAGAGAATAAGTAATGTTGTCACATAAATCAGGTGAAGAATTTTTCGTTGGCGATCTGGGAGATAATTAAATAAATACGAGAATGAAATAAGTTCGGTGGGTTGTTTCTTTCCCTTTTTTTTCTCATCTCCTACCAACTTCAATTGGATTCCAATTCACTCTCTTTCTCTCTCTCTCCCTCTCTCTCTCTCTCTGTCTCTCTCTCTCCCTCTCTCTCTCTTCCTCTAATATCCTTTACGCCCCCCCCCCCCCGCCCCACCTCACCACCAACCCCCATCCCCCACCACCAATACCACCAACCCCCAACCCCCCGTAAGTACATTGCAAGACATGGTAATTGTAAAAGATCCTCAGGATTGATTACTGAAGCAAAACATCAGGGATCCCGTATGAGAAGAGGCTACGGCTGGCTTACCGCTGCTGGTCCGTGCTCATAATCGTTAGATCCATCACTCTGAATAAAAGAGTCAAAGGTCGCTGAGACATCTCTGCTGCGGCATAAACAGGCTGTTTCAGAGGAGCAGCCGAAAGTGGCTTCCCGCGGGGTCTGTTTCCACAGCTCCAGTCCCATTCCGCCGGGCCACAAAAGCTGTAAATTTGCTGTTACGTTTTGCGAAATTACACCAAATTCAGATCGAATAGGGGAAAACGCCAGCCCTATATTGAGGGATTTAAGGTCTTGAACTCAGATTTAACTTCGAGAAGATACACTGGTCTACTTTCTCAATGCCAGCAGCTTGAGGTCACTCAAAATATCTGTAAGCATGAGTTATTCCCTGCTCCGTGAGATCCGACGCAGACTTGAGTGTTGACGCGTTCACTTTTTCTTTGCAGTGATCAACTGTGGCAACCCAGGTGTGCCTGCGAACGGGATCAGGTACGGCGAGGACTTCACCATCAGCCAGAACGTGACTTTTGTCTGCCAGCCCGGATACACCACGGAGACCGACACCTCCCCTGTTCGCACCTGCACTGGGAACGGCACCTGGAGCGGCCCGGTACCCTTCTGCAAAGGTAAAGCTCGCACTGAACGCATCCTCTCACTGAGACTGCATTTACACGGCTTTGTGGAAGGGAGGTACCTGGAGAACCGTTTCGAGAACCCTTCTTCATCCACCATCTCGACGTTTCATCATCGTCTGATATCTTGCTTCCAAACGTGTCCATGTTGCAAAATAAAGCCTAAGTAATGAACAGATTTCATTCTTCAAGCGGTTGGCTTGGTTTTTCAGTCAGCAGAAAACCCAAAGGTTCTGATTATGACTGTTTACCTTTCGCTGATGCAAAGCATATGGTCTCCGTTGCCCCTAGCAGCAGCAGCAGTAGGCAAAACACAACAGATGCTGCATCCATACTCTTCACAGACAATGAAGTGAAATGTTTTCTTTCTCTTTTTGTCATGAACTGATAATGAAAAGGACAAGAGAGATACAAACAGATGACTTTTCTTTTTTTGTAAACAATGTTCACCTCCCTCGGAGAACATAGAACAGTAATACAGGGAGCTGGAATAATATCTCGTTGTTTATTAACATGTATGTCCATTTTTCAGAAGTTACATGATTTAATGTGAACAGTCAGGATAACTTTAAAGTCATGTTGTGCTAATGTTCCCTCAGCATTTTGAAAAGAAGCGAACAGTGTTTTTACTGTCGAGGTTAGGAAATAAAAGGCGATCGGTATTACAAAAATTATATAACAGCAAATCCGACTCTGTTTTATGTTTACTGCTGATGGCTCAATTGCAGAGAACACTAGAAAAATTATTCAGTTTCATTTATTTGTTCATTTATTTATAAATTAAAAATGTAGTTGCCCATCAACAAATGGTGTTTTCACACTGCAGCCAACAATCCTGTTCTTTTGTTTTTTTGTTCTTGGTTTTTCGTTTGTTTTTTTTGTTTTATTAACCTCATTTTTTTTTGTCTTATTTTAACGCTCTTATTTTTGCCCCGTAGCTAAATTGCTATCGCTGTCTCTCCACCTCTGCCCTGCGCAGTGTTTGTTCTAATTAATTTCAAAAGGGACGAAATGACTCCCGTCACGTCGGCGGTCTGGCGGCCGAATAGAAATTGAACGCGTCCGCGGTCATTTACATAACAACCGATATGAAATTGAGTCTGCAGTTTTTTTTTTGGTCATCGCTTTCTTGACAGACATAAAGGCACAGGGGGCCCTGAATGTCATTACGCTAAAGTCTTTATGATAGACACAGGTGTCTGGTTTGGGCCCGAAGGGCGGGGGCCGGCCGCTGCCCTGCTGCAGCACGCCGGGTGCATGCATACACCACACAGCTGCTGACGTATTAAAGCTTTGTGCTCTGTCTCCGTGATTCACAGTTTTGCTCCATAAATATGTAAAGCTCTTGTGACACAAAGTGAGTTCAGTTAAAAATGTAACAAAACAAGGCTTCCAAATCCAAAAAAGCGAGTGTGTGTGTGTGTGTCTGTGTGTGTGTGTGTGTCTGTGTGTGCGTGTGCGTGAGAGGGAGAGAG
>NC_044506.1:18081950-18136950 GCF_902362185.1 Chanos chanos | reverse complement strand
TCTGAACTTTCAACACGAAACATCTAAGCAAGTTGTTCGGTGCGATGCTCCATCGATCAAGCTCTCTCATATTTCTGCTAAACTACTAATAATCTCCCAGGTATAAGAGGATTTTTCTGTCTCACTCACTGGGAATAAGAGCAATGAGAAAAAGAACGTGTGTGTGTGTGCGCGTGCGAGTGTACCATTGCTTGCGCGTGGGCGGAAGCATTTATACATGCATGTGTGTGTTTTAGGGACTCAGTAGTGTCCCATCAGAAGGGCTTTTAGGCTGAGTACATCCTTAAGGGCCAAAGCCTGAAGTATCTATTACCTACCAACTGCATCACTCTTTCACACAGCTCAGTAACCACTTTACATGACAATGTAGCTCCACGGTGTCATTGTGGTTGCACTTGAGAAGTTAACTCTGATTTGTGTTCAGAGGAGAACTCAAGGCTTCAGCCATAAACTTGAATTACTCCAAAACCAGGTTTGACAAACGAAATCCTTCCCCGAGATGTCGTTTCCGAACAGCCCACTCGGGTACCTTCCAAATTTCAAACTCTATTTGTTCGGCGAAAACTAATTTGAGCCCTTTCGAGTCACTGAAGTCGTTTCCTTCTCACAGTATCTAATGCTGTTTTGTAAAACGCCCTGTTTCTGACGTAGGCAAAATCTCAACCCCTAAAAGTAAACTTCTCAAATGTTCTCCTCCAGCGACACACCATAATGACATCACTTCTTGTGCTTTGATTTTGCCTTCATCCAAAAGTCACCGAAGGAGTTGCAAACCCCCAAAAAAAAGAAGAAGAAGAAGAAGAAGGAACAAAAGAGTTCTCGACCTTAATGCGAAAACGAGAACAGAACTATTCGGCTACAACATGTCTTTGGCACAAAAAAAAAAAAATCAATAGCTTTTCCACTGACACAGTGGCCTAAGCTAAGACAGCCGGGGAGACCACAATACTTTATTGATAAGATTATTCTGGAAAAGAACACAGCCATTCCTTTTAGTGTCCTCAAAGGGGAAAGAACAGTTGGCAGGCGAGAGTAATGGCACTCCAATATGAAATGTGTGGCCCATAGCTTTGGGGAGGTAGGGAATTGCATCAATGATGCCTGCAGCCCTGCAGACACACTCTTCTCTCTGTCATGAGCTTTTGTTGGCTGTCATCTTCTCTCTGTGTTGCTACTGATCCAGCCTTTGCTTTAGACAAAAAGCAAAAAATCGTCACCAATTACATACACTTCAGATCAGGATCCCAGACTCGACTTAGTCGTATTATTATTATCGAAGCAAACGCGAGATTTTTACGTGAGATGACAAAACCGACAGTTTTCATATTTGAATTCATAAACGAAAGTCTCTTTTCATATGTATTATTGTTCATAATCCTTGGATTTTTTTCCACCAAGGGAAGCACAAACATCATCACCTTAGGATCGACACACTTAGTCATCACAGTTCATCACGGTTAATTCACCAGTGTGACGTTTACACAGATTAGGCCTGAATCTATAGTCTCCTCTTCACAGTTACTCTCCATGCAGGTCTTTTAATCTTGGGTCTCTTGACGTACCGCGGGCATTATTATTTGGGCCAGATAAAACAACAAAGAAAGATGTAAGAAAATAAAGGGAGGAAACAGAAGTGCTGAGGATGCAGTCTGGCTAAACGAGAATCCAAAAGAGTCCAAACGTAAAGAGGGAATGGGGTAAAGTTATACTCCCGCAAAACGCGTACGGTGACGTTTCTTCCCGAAAGCCGCGTTTACGGCTACACCCGGGACACGCGCCGTTCCGGCGAATCATCGCGTAACGCGAGGTGTCGCGTGATTTGTTACCAAGTGCTCAGTGACAAATGCGGTCGAACATACCCTCAGGAACGGATGCCGAGGTCGTCGATCTCCCGTCTCTTCTTCCTAGGCCTTTCCAGACCTTTCCGCCAGTGCTACAACTCTGACTGTGTTGTTAACGGAGATTGTTCTTGGTCTTCCCCCTCCTCCGGTTCTGTACTTGTCTAATTACAGACCTCCACTTGCTATATATTTCCCTAAAGGAAGCATTCTCAAGATATCAATAAGAACTCCGATAATTGTTTTTTAAATGAGTAGGTAATCAAATAAACGGCCGTTGCAGTGTCGTGGCATCCTAGAGCCCTGATGAATCACCGGCAGAGGAATCGCAATTGAATTTTAGGCACTCAATTCATATTTGAGTTGAACTTTAATTTATTTCGTTTTTCATACAAACAAACTGTCGAAAGCCAGAGAACCTTGTAAGGCCTAGTTTATGTCATTGCCACATTTAAAATGTAAATGATCTGAACGTAATTGTCACATGTACATGACATGAATATTTCAAATCTGTACATGAATATTTTAAATTCAGTCATGGCATGCACTAGGACTGGCAAAATTGTTTTATAACGAAAAGGGTTGTGAATGCAGCCTGACTGGTAAAGCTGTGTCTGGCATGTCTGCATACTCTCTCTCTCCTACATCGCCCCTCCCCATTGGCTGGCCATGCACACAACAACTGGATTAATTCTGGAAGAAGAAGCTTGTGCTCTCTAGTCACAGTGTTGAATGTGAGAGAAATTCGAAGAGATGGTTAACTGTGAAATCCCCTCTCTTTAGATTCTACTACACTGACCCACTTGCATTTTGTGTGTGTTTGTGTGTGTGTGTGTGCATATGCATGTGTGTATGTGTGTGAGTGTTTGTTTGTGTGGCTCTTTGTATGTGCGTGTGTGTGTGTGTGTGTGTGCGTGCGTTTGTGTGTGTGTGTGTGTTTGTGTGTGTGCATGTGCTTCCGCAAGCTTCTCCACGTATTTCTGAATCTGTGTGTACACGCACGTGTGCGTTTCCACTCGCCGTTTTATACGTATCTTGAAATCAAAAATCCAAACACTCACTAAAACCAACGCCACCTTGTTTCCTCCCATCACGCCCTCACGCAGCTCCTTTTCCAGGTGCCCATCCTGTACTAGAAGCTTCTCACTGAATGTGGCATGAGAGAGAGAGAGAGAGAGAAAGGGGGGAAAAAAAGGCACGGGTTGTGTAAGCCTACCAAGAGGGGCCTGTCATTTGCGCGGCTGCATTGAATCCTGCTCTATGCGTCAGCCCCATGGATGTGCTTCACATCCCAATTACCGCACAGGCACAGCTGGGCCACTGTCAGAACCGCCCCCGAAACCTGCAGCAACAGTGCCACCTACAGGGTCTCCGCGTCCATGCAACCCCGTAAAAAAAAAAAAAAGAAGAAGAAGAAAAAGAAGGGGGGAAAAAAAGAGAAAAACACCAATCACGGTTACGACAGTGCGGCAACACTTCCATAAACACTTTGCCTCCATAACCATCACAATAACAGAAGAGCCAGAGACACTATACTGCAGCCTAATGCCCAGGCCCAAACTTTGAGAGGAGACAGGGCTGTGGTGGAGCTTTTATGTGATGGGAGACATTCTGCCGCTTCATTTTGTCTGTGCTTATAAAGAGGCCGCTGTGACTGGGCTAGATGGAGAGTTTACTACAGAGAATCTGATTGAGTTTGAACATGTGCTTCCTATTCATCTCTCTCTCTCTCTCGCTCTCTCTCTCGTTCTCTCTCTCTCTCTCTCTCTCTCTCTCGCTCTCTCTCTCTCTCGCTCTCCCCCCATGCAGAACCAACCCGTACCACCTGTGAGAACCCTGGGACACCACGCCATGGTTCTATGAACAGAACACTTGGATTTAAGGTACTGAAATGGAAGGTCTTCTCATAAAGGGGTGATGTCGAAGATACTGGGTGATGGTGATGATGATGATGATGATGGTGATGGTGATGATGATGGTGATGATGATGATGATTGGTGTGATAGAGGTAGTCATAGTAACATAATGTTTGCATGCATGTGTATGTGCTTTATATGTCCTTCTGCACGTGTTTGTTTGTTTGTGTATGTTCTGTACATGCATGTTACTTCGGATACATATTGAGTACGCGTTTGAAGGTCTGTATGTTTTTTTGTGTGCGTGAGGTCACATTCTTAATGTACCTGGAGATGGGACGTTTGTCAACTTCAGAAATGTTTTTTTTTTTTGTCAGTTTACTTTGACAAACAAGGTAAGTGCAAGAAATATGACCTTGATTTGTGTGGTCAAAGCAACACTGACACGCTGCAAAGTCTGCCTGCACTCTGCTCTGAATAAAACAAAAGCAGAAGGGATCTTAAATTCAACCAAAAATCCTGTCGCTATTTCTCACCGCATCTCACTATTTCCGTGATATGCCTACTGACATACCACACACACACACACACACACACACACACACCAATATATATACACACACCCTAAAGAACACTAAAAACCTTTCCCATTTGTAACAGTCATGAGGGATTAGTTATTAAGTGTCACCAAAGAAGACTGGAAGAGAGAGAGAGAGACGGGGGAGTGAGGGAGGAAGAGGGAGACAAAGAGAGAGGGAGTGAGAGAGAGAGAGAAAGAGACAAGAGAGAGAGACAGAGAGATGAGAGAAAGAGAGACAGACGAGAGGGGGGGGGGATGAGAGAGAGAGAAAAGAGAGAGAGAGAGAGACAAAGTATTTTCTGTTAGTTGCGGCAGCATTAACAATTCCATGCTTTTTTGTAGGCAGAGGGTCAAGCGACAGTGGTGCTTGGGAGAGCGGTGAAAAAGCAGGCTCTTCACACCCATAAATCATTTGTCTCAGTCCCCCGCTAAAGGAAACGCAGGAGTCCCTCTTCACTCCTCACAGCGTAATGATATTGAAACGGAGTGAAGGAGATACGGTATCCCTCAGATAAGCCCCGCCGTGTTTCCGCACGCCATCCCTGTCCCGGTGCCATCCGGAAAGAGGGAGGGGTTTCATGTTAATCAATTAATGTACGAAGCCAATGTGTCACTCTATGACACGTTTTAATATTTCACTCCCTCTGCTCTGAGATCCGAGCCAACATCTTACACACACACACACACACACACACATACACACACGTAGACACGCACACGCACACACATAGGTGTCGGTGGTTTGCGGGAAGCGGGAGAAAGAAACAGCTGACAACAGCAGTTATTCACAGTGTGAGGGGGTGTCAGACGTGTTAGCGTAACACGGGCTGAACACGTCTGCTGGTGGAGAGCTGACATGCTGTTACAGACCAGCTGCCTTTGCCTTGACATGACGTGAATGGTCTGTTCTGTACAGGTACATCTCATAACATGTAAATGAACGTCCGCCGATGTGAGGTCAGCCTGTCTGATGTGTCGTGTCTAATGTGTCATGTCTGATGTGTCGTGCGGTTTAGGTCGGAAGCATGGTGGCTTTCCAGTGCCAGCCCGGGCACCTGCTCCAAGGCTCCACCACCCGGCAGTGCCAGGCCGACCTGACGTGGAGCGGAACGCAGCCTGAGTGCATCCGTAAGTCACGCCAGAACCGTCCCGGGCCGGGCCAAAGAGCGTAAAGGAACTCAAATGCCATGCCCTTCAAGAAATGACGTCTAACCCGTCCATACCTTTGAGGACTTGGTCACATACAGAATTCAGAGTGGGAGCTGAGTGAATGGGCTCGGCGTCGTAATTCACACGCAGAAGAGCGCGGATTGATGTTGCGGACGGCGTAACTGCAGTTGGCTCTCCTTGAATTTCACCCGCTTGCGTCTCCTCTTGAAAGAGGCTCTCGCTTTACAGAAGGCCGAAAGATAATAATTTCAGCCGACAGAGTTCGTACTCCGCAAGCTAGAAAAAGCCGTATTTAATAAGCCGCAGTTCGAAATTGATTCATGGTGTTGGAAAGAGAGAGGAGGATAATTTTCCTCTTTTACTTCACCGTGGGTGCCCGCGCTTTGCTCTGAATTACGTGGGAGAAACGGCATAAAGATGACAAAGAGCGGAAAATCACGACGCGTCCCCTCGACACGCGCCACTCAACGCCAGCTCCCCCTTCTTGTAGATTGGGACCTCTCTCTCTCTCTCTCTCTGTCTCTCTCTCTCTCTCTTTCTCTCTCTCGCTGTTGACGCTCCCACTGGGCTAACGTTCAAACAGGCAAAGTCCTATGCCCTCTGTTTCGGCTCTTTCGAAATCATCTTAGAAAGCTTTGCCTGCGTGATTGACAAGCGAAGTCGCAAAAACCTTCTCGGTCGGTGTAAGGCTACATTTTGATCTGAGTATTTTATATTGAATATTTAATAATATTGAGAACAGGTTCCGTTAAACCCTCCCCCCCCCCCCCCGCCCCAACCATTAGAAGAAGTTTTAAAGCCACCAGCAGCTGAAGCAGCCAAGTAGCTAAGCCAGCTCCCTACAACAGCTGGGCCCCCAGTTTCATTTGACAGATTGTCGTTTCAGTCTAAGCATCTCAAAGGCTAATTACAATTTGCTTCACGTGTCGACGTTGCCCAAACTTACGCCCGTTGTTTTGGAAAAAAAAAAAAAAAAAGAAAGAAAGAAATTAAACAAAAAGAGAAGACTCAGCGAGAAGAAACCGTATCTCCAACAATTAATTGGGTGGCCTTGATTAAAACCCCCCTTTGTATTTGTGGGTATTCTTTCTGTTTCTTTTAATGATTCTGTAATTACACACTTAAATTTTGTTTATGGAATTCAGCACTAATGCAACTCTCCCAATCATATTTATTTACTTCTTCCATTCAACCCCCACACTCAAGAAATATGGACAATATTTAAATTAGTTTTCTTCCCTGTTTTTGTGTATTCTGTAAAGTATTAACATAAAATGAAGTTCAGATACTGCAGTTATTTACGTATTTAGGTGTTCGTCTTATTTCAGTCAACAATCGTATTTCAAAAGTTATGAGTTGTTGGAGCACAACGAGTGAGAATGAGATGTAAAAGGATGTGTTTATTAATTAGTAGTTACGTAGTTCTACTAATATTTACTGCCAAATATTTTACACTCTTAATTTCAAATCAGTTGCACAGGAAGATGAAATAGATCAGAACGGCACTTCAAGGGAAAGCACCTGCTACCCCAAAAAAAAAAAAAAATTCAAACCTTTCTTTGTAGACCCCTGACCTTACGTGGCGTTTCCTAGTCACTGCAATATCGAACGTCACTAATGCACTTCTCATCAACAAAGACCCGTATCAAAGTCTCAGATAAAAGACCCGGGCCGGAGCACTCAGCCAAAAAAAGCCCATCCTGGCAACTTTTTTGATCAAAGCGGAGAGGTGGAGTCTCTCGACTGACCGAGCATAACTTTTCACTTGATCTGCTGTGGAAAGAAGGGCCGACCATGACAGGTAAAAGGTGTCCTCACTCTTGGCCATTAAATTTGTGCCACGATCTGGACAGCTCAGAGTTCTGTGGGAAGTGGGTGAGAGAAAGAGAGAGAGAGAGAGAGAGAGAGCGTAGACGTTGAAGAAGAAGGTCTAAAGGCACGTTTCGTCTTAGAAGTTCTTAGCATTCTGGAAAGTTCTGCGCCCGGCCTGATTCTGAGCTTTAGTAGAGTTGAGGTGTGACTGTGTAGATAATCTCATTGGCTGAAGGCTATGTTTGTTTAGGCAAGGGCAGGTAAAAACCATGGAGTTTGAATTCTTCTCCTCACATAACCTCCTTCTGTTTTTCTCTCCTCCTCTTCTCTCTCTCCCTCTCTCTCTCTCTCTCACAGCCCACAACTGTAAGCAACCAGAGAACCCTCCTCACGTCGACGTGGTGGGGATGGACCTGCCGTCCTACGGCTACACCCTCATCTACTCCTGTCAGACGGGCTTCTTCCTGTCGGGGGGTTCTGAGCACCGTGTCTGTAGGTCCGACGGAACCTGGACGGGGAAGATGCCCGTGTGTCGAGGTGCCCAATCCAATAGCTTCATTCATTCACTGTCTGGTGAAATGACATTGCATCGCAATAGAGTTGTCCATTCAGTCAGCTCTCACAGAGTGAAACCATTTGGAGAGTTTCTTGGGGGGGAAAAAATAGTCACAAGACAAGACTTGTTAGATTTCTAATGACAGCGACTTGTACCAACAGCTTCAAACTTGTTTTTCGCCCTTTCTCTCACCCAAACTTTCACACCCTTTTTTTTCTTCCAGTTCTTCCCTGTGATTTCTGATAAGTTTACCCTTCCACTGTCGGTGGCAAAACCTGCCTCTGCAATTTTAAAGCCCCGAGGATTCTGTTTACACAGTCACGTACACCATAACATAGATATCGTCAGAAGTCACTGACAAAGCAGTCAGAAGGTGACATTGCCTGCACAAGGGAGCGCAGTTACTGTACCCCTGGCAAGTGTTGCACTGTCCGGATTCGAGCCAACGCACTTTGAAAGAGAGTCTCGGCCAGGTGCGATATATATTTGAGGGGCCTTGTCAAGTTTTTCTGAGTTCTGACAAAGTTAAACTCTTAAAGAAGCCTCTCAAAGACGGGGAGACTTTTGAAAGCCTGAGGGGAACACTGCCCTCCTCCGTCCCCGCTAGTGAGCGTCGTGAATTTTTTACCTCTGCAGTCTCAGGAGTGCTAGCGTATGCCTGGTGTTAGCGCAGCCTCATAATTTGACCCCCTGTTTACCCCTGCAGAGTCTTGACTCTTTCTCTACCTTCTGCTACCGCTGCTAAGGCAACTGTGCTGTACAGATGCAAAGCTCTAGTTTTCTAATAATTACCACAAAGAAACAGACGGGAGAGAGGGGAAAAATGCTCAAGGACAGTTTGAAAGAGCATTTTTAATGTTGGTTTTTTTTTCCCTATATCATCTTTTTTTTTTTCTCATCTCATTGTTCTGTATAGGAGATAGGAGGAGGTCCCCTGTTTGTCATGTGTGCGTGTGTGTGTGTGTGTGTGTGTGCAGGTGTGTGCGTGCGTGTGTGTGTGTGTGTGTGCGTGCATGTGCAAGTGTGTGTGTATGTGTGTGTGTGTGTGTTCCATTCTGCCTGAAGTCCAGCTCATGCGGTGCACTGTGCCACCTGCAGAGCTTTGATGAATTGTCTTTGTGAAAGAGAATGAGTGAGTGTGTGAGAGACAGGGACAGGGAGACAGATACAACAGAGAGTGAAAGAGAGAGAGAGAGAAGGAGAGAGAGAGAGAGAGAGCTACTACCTTGGGATGCTACTACTTGCAAAGCAATAAAAATTATAACAATAAAATTCTAAGAATCCAAATACAATTACTCCATCTGGATCCCAATAAAAAGCGCATGTATAAAAAATGAACACGGAAATCACTGTTAATACATTCATCATGTCCCTTCTCTGTCAGCTGGCTCCAAATTATCGGAGAAGCCCATTAAACCAGTCGCCGGGACACCCAGTCCAAAGCTGAATGGTAAGTGATGTGACACACTGTGATGTACCGAAAACAAATGAAGCCCCCCAACCCCCCCCCCCTTTTTTTCTTATTTATGTTTAATTTCAAAGTTGACACAATGAGAACAGTGAGTGCTGCAAAGTGCCTCTATGTAAAGATTACAAGCAACTTTAGAGCTATTTGATACCGTCCCCTCAAGTACAGTAAAGTGGAACTGAGAGTGGTTAAAAAAAATTTAAAGCATGCCTGAGGAAGACCTCTGGTGAAAACAGTCATGACGAAGGAGGCGAGTTAGGGAGAAGAAGGAGGCGAGCGAGGGAGATCTTGACACATTTGACGCTAAAGCATCGAGGCACCGAGACCTCTTGCCTCCTTTTGAGGAGAAGCTTCTCACTCAGGGAGAAACTGTTCTCCTCAAAGCTTACCTGACCTTAACCAGGCATCGCATAAATCTAACATTTATGTAATACGAGAGGGCTTCAAAGGGGAGGGGAGGGGAGGGGGTATGGGGGGTGGGGTGTTAAGGCTTGAGGTGATCTGCAAAGTTAAGCAAAAGAAAAAAAAAAGACATGAGAAAATACTGTAAATGGGAGTATGTATGAAGTGAGTAAACGCACTTAAGGTAAACGCTAATGGTTTCTCGATGTAAGCATATGTGCCGAGAGGTCGTTTGACGGCCGGTAAAAAGATTCTGATGTTGACTAAACTGATGTATTCCTCAATACCTCATCCTTCAATTAGAAACCTTCCATCATAATAAACGGTTACTGCTGTTTCATAACTGCCTTTTAGCCAAAAAAAAAAAGTTTTGGTATTTGTTGATAAAGTTTTGGTCTTCTAATGAGAATTTGCCTCCAAAGAGGTAGTCAGGACAGACTAAAAATCACTCCTTTACTGCGGAGTGTGCTTTTCAGGACCATATGTTGGTTTAATCAGACACGTCCTTTGCATAACAAATCATTAATCCACTTGACCAAAGCGAAAATTCCGGACATTCAGAAAATGAGATGCTTCTGAAGTCGATGCATTTCAACCGGTCATTACAAAAGATTTGTCCAAAAGTCTGTCACAGGCCAAACCAAGTAAGAATGTGTCCTTAAACTTTTAGCACTGTCCATTTTGTGTACACAGTCCCGGATGATGTATTCGCTCCAAACTACATCTGGAAGGGCTCTTTCAACTACAAGGGAAGGAAGCAACCGATGACGTTGACTATTACAAGCTTTAACGCAACCACGGGAAGAGTTAACGTCACGTTAACCAGCAGCAACATGGAATTACTGCTTTCAGGTCAGTCTCCAATCTTTAACCGCGTAAACTGTTAAAATTACAACTATTTATACACGAAAATTAAAAATGGGTGGGTATGAGTTGAATAGTTTAAGCGACTATGATAAATATGTCACTCTGTCTAATCAGTCTGTGAACTTGGGCACCATCCATCAAGTTAAGTCAGTCTTTAAGCACATAAACTGTTGGTCTTAATGAATGATAATCGCTATTTAAAAAGGGCGTGGAAGGGAAAATGGAAGATAGCAGTGTAACGCTAAACGATAAAAGAAAGATGGAGGATTTTCTATTTTTTTTTATTTTTTTTTTTTTTTTTGGATGTTCCACGAATGACATTGTAAATCAGGCTGGATTCATGAAATTCACTTTTTCGGTATCAGTTTTATTGTCGTCTTAATGACCTTCATTAGGTCTTCGTGTCAAGACGTTCGAGCACGTGCCGGTGATGAATTATTAATGCCCTTTGCTTTGACAAATCTTTTGATGTATCTTCCGTCAATACACTGATTCCTGCCCCTTTGTACGTTTCGAGCGTCGCTGAGACTGTCTTTGCCTAGATGACGCCTGCTGTACATCGTTTAATTAATCTCAGCTGGTTAAATTGGACTCGGAATTGGCCAGCCGTTACCAGTAATTACACCAAAAGGTGAACAAGGCAGCACTCACTCATTTGAAAAATGGACTTGTCTTCACCAGCTCAGAATCGTAAAAGCAATCATGGCATTGAAGCAATATTGAATGTAACTCCAGCCCGCTAAGACGACACTCTCTATTGGGACAGGCGGTCTGAAGGCAGACGGCTCTCATTAATTAATTGGATGTTCGAATGTTATTACCCAAGTGTACATCAGTCTGCATGGCACACTCAATATTTACGCCGATTTAGGCTTAGGGCACAGAATAGCTGGGGCAGAAAACCTCATAGCCAACCATTGTGTTAAATGGCTCTAGGATGATACAAGCTCTTGTTTCAAGCATTTTTTTGTTTTTGTTTTGGGTTTGTTGTTTTGTTTTGTTTTGTTTTTTCGGGGGGTTGTATCGAGGGAGAAACAGACAAGGACTGAAAACAGATATAGCCACTCCACACGTGGCCCGGTATGACGGTGTTTCTTGTCTTGTGTCCGTGGCCCAGGTGTCTATAAGAGCCATGAGGCACGACTGATGCTGCTCATGTACCATGTGTCTGCTCCCACAACGCCCAGCAACATCAAAGACGAGCAGTGGTCCTTGGACGGTTTTGTGAGTGCCTGTTGTTAATGGATTATGCTCTGACAAGCTTTATCCTGTAAAACCTTCTGTCTGAACCACAGAGACTGTGTCTTCATCTCGCCCTCTCACCTCACTGCTCATACTCATACTACACGTTACTGAACCGAGGAATAACAATAAAGTATCAGTGTGTGTGTGTGTGTGTGTGTAGGTGTGTGTCCTATATTCTTGCTGCAAAGTGTGGACCAAACATTGCAACAGTGCTACTAGTTGCAGTTGCAAAGCCGCGAGACATAAATAAAGGTGTATTGGGTAATAAAGTACATAGTTATCTGACAAGTGGCTGCGTTGTGGGGACATTTCTTGGTCCACTGTTTTGTTTCAAAATATAATGCTGCTGTTGTTAAGTGAGAAAATATTACTGATAACGCTTCAGTTAGGCTTAGGTTATTAATCTTCAGTCACAGTGAAATAAAATGAAAGTCAGTGGGAAGTCCCCTCTAAGATATAAAGAAAAAAGTAAAAGTGTGTGTGTGTGTGTGTGTGTGTGTGTGTGTGTGTGTGTGTGTGTGTGTATTTGCTCTTTGGAATGACTGTAATGAAGCATTTTTTTGTATTTATGGTGTCAAAGCTCCGTACTGCTCACACTGAACCATTGATAACACATCTATATTCAGTTTAAAATCACTTACAGTTTATTCAACTGACAGTATTCCACTTCAATCAAACATTTATCAGTCTGCTTTTTTTTTCTTTTTTTTTTTCAAATCTCCAAATAGGTGTCTGCAGAACCGGATGGTGCCACCTATGTTTTTCAAGGCTTCATACAGGGTAAAGACTACGGCCAGTTTGGACTACAGAGGCTAGGTAAACTCCTTCTTATCCCTTACTTTTCTTTTTAATCCAAAGCCATAATCTCATAGTATTACTGCGACGATTACAAATGTTGTACATTATCACCAGTTTTCTTCACATTACAATGTGACTTGTATTTATAATATGACTGTGATTATGATCAAAGGTGACTGTAATAATAGCAGAGTAAGGCCATATATCTGAGCGTCTTATATCATACATTTAATTTCACCTAATATAATATTTCCAGTACGCCTGCTTTCACGACTACACACATATTCAAGTGCGGCTTTCCAAAGACTGACACATAGTAAAACTTTACCTTCGACAAGAGAGGCCACTTAATTCGCTTTGAGGCCGAATGCGTCCCACGCCATGCCTGATAAATACGTCTGTGCTTATTGTGAGAGCTTGCACAAGAGTGTGATAATCGTATTTCTGTATCCCCCTTTCTCCCTGCAGGTCTAAACATGTCAGAAAGTAATAACTCATCAAATCCACCACATGGTACAAACAGTAGCTCCGTGGCCATAGCAATTCTTGTGCCTTTTTTTGCCCTGATATTCGCAGGCTTTGGATTTTATCTCTACAAACAGCGGTGAGAGCAACTGTCATTTCTCTCTCTCTCTCTCTCTCTCTTACAGTTAAGATTCTGTTAGTGTCTCTTGTAGTTTTGTAGCATTTCAAACCTTTTTCTGCTCACTGAAACAGCTGCAAACTGTCACTGATTAAACATTCCGGACTAATTCTGACTGACAGACTTAATTGGACATGCAATAGTCTCACAGCTGAATAAATGCTGAGATCATATATATATATATATATATATATATATATATATAATTGCTTGTGTGAAGGGTTTTAACCCTTGTTTGACCTATTTCTTCCTTATTTTTGAAGGACTACTCCCAAAACCCAGTACACCGGCTGCTCAGTCCACGAAAACAACAACGGACAGGCCGCCTTCGAGAACCCCATGTACAACACCAATGCAAAGTCAGTGGAGGGAAAAGCAGTTCGTTTCGACCCCAACTTAAACACCGTCTGCACAATGGTATAATGATGAGGTCTGCCAGACACAAGAACTGCGCTGAGTCGTTTCTTTCCCTCTTTTTTTTTTCTTTTTTTTTTTTTTATCGCGAAGCAAACTACATTTCTGGGACAGAGGACAGTTTCTCTGAGACCGCGATTGGAGAGGATATCTAGCGAAGACACTGTTTGTCTTGCCATTCCTCTGATATTTAAAGCACACTCTTCAGGAACCTCAATTTGACCGTGTGCATCGTAACGGCAAACACGCGGATTATGACAACGACATATTTTTGTTTTGGGGGTTTTTTGGTTTTTTTGGGGTTTTTTTGATTGGTTGGTTGGTTGGTTGGGGATTTTTTTTTTCTTTTTTGGAAGACTGACTTTAGGACAAAAACCCAAAATCTTCACAGCCACACTGTGGAGAGTTCTTCTGCTCACTTATTTGCACTCTGTGAGTGCTTCTTCACGGTCAGCTGGGTCTTTTTTTTTTTTTTTTTTTTAAGGAAAGAAGGACCTGTTAATCTTAACTTGCATACATACGAGGGGCGTTCACCACCTATATTTTTGTGCTATATATTACCACATTGGGATAGGTAAAGGGATAGAAATTCTATCAAGAGTTTATAAAAAAAAAGGAGAAAAGATTTCAAAATATGCTGTTCACATTGACGAACAAAGAAAATATTCGTCCATTCAAGGCTGATAATATTTAGTTTACAGTGGTTTCATTACCACTTCCCTTAGCTTAGGTTTCTAGCATGTGCTATCACGTCTTTGGTTGGGACACTGAGGCAAACTGAGTTATGTAACACGGTTGACAAAAAAAAAAAAAAGATACATGATGAGACATTTTGTGGAATATTCACTCAACCTGTTTTTGTTTTAAAACTCTGTATATGACATTTACTGTGATCCTTCAGGACACATTTCAGTGTGTCAGTCTTCTGGACCTGAAGTCTGCAGAGAAACGTGAATTTTATCACTCGATTTGACCGTTCTGTGATCGTAGAATTTTCGGTATTCAAATAACAATGTCTTGCAGACAGTTTAGAAAGTTTCAAATAAGTGTTTTGGTAACTTTATCCATTTATTGTTATTATTATTATTATTATTATTACTATTATTATTATTATTATTATTCAAACAAAGTGCACACTGGCATTCAGACCATAGATTTTTTTATAAAAATCCTCAGAGTACATGAACATTGCTTAGCATGTATGTTTTTTTAAGAAGATCAATCTGATACGAAACACTCTGATCAAATTTAATCTTGTACATAAGGGCCATGAAGCACTCTCCTGATTCATAAAATAAACTCCACATTCTGTGTCATTACACTTTCACAACGGCACATAAGTGTAAGTAAACCCTCAAAAATCAGCTGTCGACAATGAACTGGAACACTGTCTGTTGGATTACCACTTAAAATTAGCATAACACCATTTATATATCTTTAATATGTCTAAAGAGAAGAGAACTTCAAAGTCCACAGAAGCCCATAGAAGCCCATGCGACATGCCATTTTAGTGTCATTTTTTTGGGGGGAGGGGTTTCAGAACACTATGACTTAGACGGTTTCTTCATGTCGAACATTCTCGTGCCAAACGACCCTTGGGTGGAGCTGAGTCACACACACCTGAGTCAGTTCCGTGCTTCCAGGCCCAAAGGCTGTGAGAATCATTCCAGTGCCTTCTAACGTACCCCTCACTACATGGGCTTCAGTGGCCACACAGTCCACCTGGAGAGTTAAGAGACACCACAGTGTGAGCACACCCGAAATGAAACGCTCGCCTAGGAGCGACACTGCAGACTTCAGGACGTCTAACTGACATCACTGTTCTCAGCAACCAATGAGAGTGCTTATCAGTCACACATTATCCAAGAGTCAAACTTTGTTTTGTTTTGTTTTTTTCAAACATAGAGATTTTTCACTGTATTACTGTACTTTTTGTTTTACATATTTACAATGTTCTGTATGATGATGGTTGTTTTGACCCCGTGGATTTTTTGTCTGTTTGTTTGTTTGTTTGTTTTATATGGCTCATTTTTACACAGTGCCTACCAAAAAAAAAAAATCATTTGACCCAGGTCAGCTGCTTCTTCTTCTTCTTCTTCTTCTTCTTCTTCTTCCTCATTCTTCCTCTTCTTCCTCTTCCTCTTCTTCACCTTCTTCTTTGTCCTCTTTGTTTTAATTGCTATGTTTCCTCACATTAGAACGAGTTTTGTGCTTTTATTCCTGTCGTAACTTTTCTCATGCGTTACTGCCCCGAAATTCAAGCCTAATTTGCCACTTTAGCTTTTCCTATAACTGACTGCAATAAAAGAAAAGAGAAAAAAAAAAACATTACAATCCTATGAATGAAGTCCTTCAGATCAAGCAGATTAACTATTTGCAGTACAGCTGGGTACTCCTCTTATGTTAATGCATTCAAAGTAAATATAAGAAAAAGAGAAAAAGAACACAAAAAAAACAAAAACTTTTTGTAAAGAAATATATTTTTATGAGAAAATTATTTGTAAAATGTATGAATCTATTATGTAAATTTTCAATGCAATGTAAGATTAAAAAAAGGCTAACTGCTTTTGTAATGTGTTGTCCCCATTTTTGTTCTTGTTTATATATATTTTATGCAGACGACAAAAGGTTATAATTCTGATGGTTCTGTTTATATTTACAACAAGCAGTAAATATAAAGCTTGTAATTGTGTCAACTGGATGATGCTCAAGGCAAAGCCTTGTCTGGATTTTAATCCAACACCCTAAATGCCTGTTTTATTTTGGATTCTTGGCCAAAACGGCGAGTGTTTGATTGACAGATGTGTCGGCGTTTAATGTAATACGTGTAGGAGTGGAAATGCTTCAGGAACCCCTGTGGGGTGCAGCCTTCTCATTTTCCCTTTGACACAGCTTTAATTACGGCTGCAAAGCTTTGACTAATAGTGTGTAGCTTTGTCTCCGCCCATGGTGCCTGGGACTGATCCATCACACACGTCAGTGATTTCTACACAACTCATCAATGATTCAGGAGTGCGTCGGAAGGGACTTAGAACCGGTGTTCACGCCTGTGTATCACGCCCGGAACCAACGGGATTCCTCAGGAAGAAGTACGGTGTGGGGAAGTACTTCAGTGGAGTTGTACTACAAGAACTGATCATAGCACAAGCAAATGAAGTGTAAAACCAGTTTAGTACAGTAAATCAGCATAGTGAAAACTCAGTCATTTAGGCAGACTAGCCTATATGTGTAAATCCAGTACGTTAAGACTTACACATTCTGACACCAGTCAGAACCCCTTAGGGAAGGTAACGTCTCAAATCAATGAAGCAACACCTATCTATCACCAGTTTCATGAAGTTACACTATGTATCTAGGCCCCTTTGACTGAAAAGTCACAAAGACAGAAATAAACACCAAACTATTGCATTTCAGAGGAACATATATATTTTGCTGTGGAACACTAACACTCCAGTGCTGTATGTGTGGGACAGAAAAAGGACAGGTGAAACAATTCATTGGACAGGCTGCAATAAGGGAGCTCACTGTTAACCACAACTTCACACAGTCTCTGTGGTCAGAGACTGTTGTCTAGGCCAAACCTCATACAATTCCTGTGTCAACACATAAAGAAATTAATAGTGAGATCAACTGTCAACCTTTAGATTTGTTCTTCACTTCTTCGTTCATCAGTTCTTCATAGAAAACATAACCAATCTTTGACTCAATCGATCAAAATTAGCCAGATTTAAAAAAAAAGAAGCAACTCTTTCCATCGCTTCCAAGTCAGCCGGCAGGGAAAGCGTTACGTTCAGGCGATGATAAACAATGCGATTTTTGTATTCTTTTTTTTTTTCTTTTTTCTCACGTTTTCAATGCCAAGTCATTTGAATCCAGCCGCACAGAGAGAACAGAATAGTGTTGATTGGCAAACGCTCTCATAAGTCAAGCTTAATTCCATTCACGGTCTGTAACTGCAGGCACAGAATTAGAATTACAACCAATGCCACAGTGCACACATCCAATTAACTATGTTCAAAGCAGCCTATGATTTTACTCATGATCTATGTGAGCCGCGTGTTGCTGGAAGGTCAAAGGTCTTATCGTTGTGTAAAGTTATAACACGGCATTGCTTTGGAAAAAACGCGGAATGCGTTTCAAGGCTTTGGACCTTGAATTTCCATGTCACGCCATAACACATGCTCCTGTCCGCGCTTTCATCTCGCCGCTTTTCATTTTTCATAAGCCCACAGCTCCGAGCACGTCTTTCTTTCAAGATGCAACGTGACGATTTTTTTTTTTTTCCTTTTTCTGCACCGTTTCCACACCAGCTCCGAGATCAAGAACACTGGTAATCACACAGTTTTGCCACTGTGAACTTTGAGCTGACAGCTTTAGCTCTCTGTAGTGTTGGAGAGAGAGAGAGAGAGAGAGAGAGAAATGGAGCTCAGTGAAGACAAAAGCACCTTAGAGGGTGCGACAGATGCAGACCTGGCCCAGTGACTCAGGCTGCAGTAACAGGTCAAAAGGAAGGAAGAGGCCCAGATCTCCAAATACCCAGAAACCCAGCCAAGGATGATGGTCACGTGGGTAACGGATATGAATGGATGATGGATAAGAATCGACTCACAGCAAGCACCTGTGAGCACGCTCAACAATCTCTTTTTTTAAACAGTACCTGTAAAAAATGTCACAACCACGCTTCATAACAAAGATTTTCATAGTCCTTAATGGGAACACATAAATTACAGTAAAGAGTTCATAAACATAGATGGAAGCATCACTCACAGAGCTGCTTTTAAACAACAGTTATCGGTTTCTTTACTTTGTTACTTTACGTAATGTTTTCCGGGACTTTGAATGTTTTGGACGTTAGGTGTTGGTGGATTTATAGAGTATGGAAAGTGCAGGGTTTGTTAGTCATTCAGACCCGGTGTCAAGTATGCTCCTACTTCCCCGTCTCTGTAGGCCAAGCACTAACTCTCACTACTCAGTTATTCCAACAAAAAAAAATAAAGCAAAAAACTTTTTCACGAAGAGATCCGGCCTTCATTTCAAAGCTTTTAATAGAAAAAACGTGGCCAGATTTAGTTGAGTTTAGTTGAGTTTGCTGTTTCCACCCAGGAGATGTGCCTTTAATGTTCCGACGGGGACGCACCTGTACGACACCCATCAAACCATTATGTTTTGCCACCTGAACTCGCTCTCTAGATTTCCCTCTCCAAGTCTGTGTACACTGGCAGCACAAGTTTGCAGCTTCTGAATCCATTTTTGTGTAGTCTTCAGTTTAAGACTGCTGGTTTTTTTTTTTGTTTTTCTTTCGCTCCACCATTGTCTGCACAGTGAACTTGTTGCTTCTTGAGCACTTTGTGTTTGCTCGTTAGAGTTGGAGTTGTCAGGAAAGGAACGCTGAGGACTTTATTTGGGTTCCGCCACTTATTCTTCCAACCATAATTTCTAGATTCAGTGTCATAAGTATTCTTTTGTTGACCTTTCTCTGAACCTTTGGTGACGCTCCGCTTCACAAATGTTTCGCAAATTATTTTTAAACTCCAGAAGATTTGGGCTATGATAATACCCGTTACAAATTACACTTCATTATTTTCTTTTTTTAAGTATAGTCAAAAGAAATGTGATTTCCTGACACAGACAAGCTAATTTCTTAAAATGATGACAATTATCAGGTGCAACAGAACAGGTGCAAGTGATTAGCATATCATTACAAAATAGCTTCCAGAGCCAACCTTTACATAAAAACCAGAAACTTGTCATGATTTTGTAATTTATCTTCCCAGGATCAGTGAAGTTCTCCAAAACCATGCATCTGTGAGGAGTTCAGAGCAATTTCAGGTAATTAATGCAACAGTACAACGAATATGCTCCAAAGTGAGAAAATTTCAGGACACCAGCAACCGACCAACGGTAAACTATTCAGCCAAAAGATGATCAAGGAGGTGTCCAGGAATGTAAAGCCTCTCCTGCCAGAACTGGTGACCGTGGGGCAAAAGAGGTCACACAATTGTAGTCTACATGGCAGCTAAGGAAGAAACCTCCTCACTAGAAACTTCCTGAATGTGGAATAAGACTTAAAGCATCTCTGGACAGTTGAGTCAAAAGCAAAGTTATATGGGCACGATGTAATGTTTGCAAAAAAAAAAAAAAAATCACCTTTGAACAGAAATACTCTGTAAAAACGTAAAGGATTATGGTTTGAACAATGTGTTTTGAGGCTACCTCAAGGTTTTGGCATCTTCCTAATATTGAATCAAACATAAATTTTATGATTTATATGTGGATACTTGAGCAGCATGTGAGGCCAGCTTTGAAAAAGTTTTGGAATGGTCAAAGTCGAAACCTAAAATTTAAATCAATTGAATTCTGTGGAGAGTAGGCTGAAGGCCCCCCAAATATCAAACATTTGAAGTAGTTCTGATTTTGAAGAGTGGGCCAATATTCTCCCTGCATTTGATGTGAGACACTGTAAGAAACTGATAGACAATTGGAAGAGGAAGTGCTGGCTATTAAGTTACTTCTGCCAAGGTCAGCAACACCAGCTATTGAGGTTAGGGGCGTAGTTGCTAACTTTCTCTGTTCCATTAAAAACTATTGTTAGCGCCGTTTGTTAAATGTGTTTACCTTAAACTGTTAAAAGCATGAAAATAAAGATTGGATACAGGCTACACATTAAAAATGTGGTAGAAAAGCCAAACCTTTCAGAAGCGAAGTTACATTTTTAGAGCACAGAAGGTTCAAAGCATCAGTACAAAATTTACTTGCTGCATTTTTATGAATAATTGTTCCCTCCATTTGTTCAGTCATTACATATTGATATGCAATACTGAAGAAAGTATTCAATTTTTTATTGAACCAGTAATAAAACAAATTACCCGTCAGTTGAAAAATGCTATTGCTATGATGAGGTTATTTGGTTTGGTGTTATGTGTTTACAATACTGAGAGCGTTGAGAATCCACAATTTTAGAGGAACACCAGTCCTGCTTTTCTGGTAAATTTATACGGTTTTGTGTGTTTAACTTTTGAGATTAATGGTGCGTTTGACAAAAGAAATGTGTTGTGGCTGGGGTGTTGCATTAACCGTTTTAAAATGGGATTCTGTTCTGAGCAATGCATCCAATCAAGAAAAAGTCCTCGCGTAAACAATAATGCAACTGTGAGATGTGTGGAATCCTCTAACATCTGTAACGTCTTTGTTATTCGCCCATCAGTATGTCCTTGATTGTCTTTGGGGTAACTTAATATTCTCCCCACTTCTTCCGACTGATTGCAAAACAGACTGGACGAGGTTTGCCATATCTGGCGTCCCTTGCGATAGCCAGACTCTCGCATCTCCAACAGATCCCATACTGTTTATATTAATTTCCTCCTCGCTGGAAATACAGATTGAAAATACACTCATGGCTACACAAGAAAGCGACTGCAGATGTCTCCATCGCTTCTTGCGCGCGAACCGGCATCTGCTCGGACTCGCGCTCTGATGAGAGACTCAATGGCTGGATCGACCGTTTCGTTTGAACTTCAACCGTGACTGCTAGTTTAGACACGAGGCAGACCTACTATAGGTCAAAAAAAAAAAAGAAACCGATTCCTCAACGCCACTTTTGGAGTCTGCAAAAGCTAAAGAATGATCTAAAAGAAGTGCAGCAGCCTGAGCAAGTTAGACAAATGGATGGGATGTGCTTTGAAGTTTCCTTTCCATTTGCTGCTCAAGGTCACTTTGCTTTCCGCCTGGTAGAGAGCAAGTGTCTCTTGCCTTGAGATTTGATGGATGTCTCGTTCTATGCTGACGTTGTAGGCACCGTATGAGAACTAATGCGCGCCAAAGCTCTCTGCAGCGCGCCGGTAGAGGAGAGAGTTATGATCATTTCCAATTAAAAGTAAGCAATTCAGTTGTCAGGGAGGGGTAATGGAAATTCATATGCTCATACTCGAACTTCCTATACCCAAAAGGTAATAATATGATCGAAATTGATGCCCCTATTCATTAAACAAAGCACCGCCGTGATTTATTTAAAAAGGTTTGAGAAGAGGTGCCGGTGTCATTTGAAGCAAAGGACGGCATAAGGGCATCAAAGGGGCCTCTAAAGCATTGAAAACAGCTTGCCCGGGTCATGCTATTGCATACACTTCATGGTTTTGAATGCCTTGCCTCGTCGGTTGTGTGTGGGGCACAGGCTACGCATCTTTTTCATTATCATACCATGAGCTAATCGTCATTTAGACCTTGGGTAAAGGTTGTAAATTAACTCACGCTGAGACAGGCCTAAGAACATAATATACAATTCATAATGTCATCTCAAAAATGCGTTATGCCCCCTCCCCGTCATGTTGCTCAGCAACATTTTAATTAGCCATCAATCCGATCTGGATTGCATTATTACACAACATTACTTTTAATGTAGGCCAACTTTAATTAAAGTAATTCATAAAGTGTAATTGCAGAATAGTATTTCAAATTGCCCTGTGAAATAATCCGTTTAATGCAAAGTTAAGCTTGTGAAAAATCTGAATTTACGATAGATGGCCTAATGAGTAAGTTCCCGATTTTTCTTTTCTTTTTTTTTTTTTTTTTTAAAAATCAATAAGATTCTGAGTAGTCCACACTAAGGTTGCCAGGACCCAATCATGAGGCACTGAACTGCAGGTTTTGACCAGTGATTGCGCACTCCATTAAGTCTCACTGTGGCATTGTCAGTTATTAGTATTCTATTACTAAGCGACCTGTGTTTGTGCTCTAAAACTGAAAATAATCACTTTTTTAAAAGTGTTTCTCATACAATGTATTGAGCAATTCTCTCACTCTCTCAAGAGGCTGCTCCCATCTCTCTCTCTCTCTATTTTTTCTCAGACATCCTCACTCGAGAAAAAGACACAGCAGAATTTGAACTAAGTATAATATTTCACTCACTGTTGGAATTCCCTTGTTTCCCACTGCCAATTTCTTGGAGTGTTCTCTAGCAAAAATGCGTAAAAGTATCGAAATAAGTAAAAATCAGTCAGACACTATTAGTCAAACAGCAGTGTGATTATGTGCTTGGCGTAATGACGTGTACAAAGAAAAGTACAGCGACAATGACACAGGCTCCAGATGCAGAAGGCATTGCCTGACTTTATTTCACTTAAACATTACAGAAAAACGCTGTCACCCTCACGGTTTATCTGAAAATAAAAGTCGTGAGGGAGCGTGGTGGAATTATATATTCCAGTTCAACTGCCACTATGTTTAACAGCTTTCTTAATTCGTTTTTTAGTAGATTTTATTCTTTAAACCATTTGGAGTATTTCATTGGAACATGTAATGCCTCTCACGTAACACGGTAAAAAATTACTTCCATGTATACTACAACGTACAAAGTGCGCAATAGCCACCAGCATGATGAACATTCAGTTGAAAGATATCAGCAACGTCTGAATGCAAATCAGGCATGATCATTGGCGCATCATTAGTATGTACATATTGGGTTAACCATGGCCGTAGAAGATCTGCCCTGTGTTGTTGTCGACAGCGGTATGAGCCGTTTGTCCTATTGCTTTTGTTACATCTCGCCGAAAGTACTTGGAAACATCTCAGGACATTATTACAGTTTTCTCAAAAGAACCATTTGGCAAACAGACAAGGTCCAAACAAGCTTTTGAAAATTAAATTGCTTGGCTCTGGCCCGATGCTCTTTTTAAAAAATTCCAAATGCTTAGGAATTCAGAAATGCCTCTCATCCCATGGATGAAAGCAAAAACATTGTATAGCCTTTCCTACAATACCTTTGTTTACCGTGCCTGCTTACTCCCATTATCCAAGGAAGAACATTTAGGTATTGGGATACGGCCAGACACTCAAAGACCCAACACGAATGCACAATCTGTTTGATTAGGGTGGTTATACAAGAAGATTTCAAATGATTATCCTAGAAAATTCTGTCTATCCAAGCAGAGCATTCTAATCACTGTCATTGTCCCTTTCTTCGATAAAAGTGTAAGTTGGAGTTATACGGCAGCACAGATCAACTGCTCCTCTGCAGTAGAGAAGCGTTTAGATTTTACTGACGATAGAGCGTCGGTGACATCTGGTGGCGAAAACACGGACTTGCGGTGAAACGTAACTGTGAAATTTGATTCGCTAGGCCGGATACACCAAAATTGTTTCAGGCATTTTAGCACGTGCAAAGGTACGAACGGTTCATTCAGGGATCTGGGAACGATGTGTTCTTATACCTGTATTACTGAAGTGTGTACAGAGCCTGCCGTTCGCAAGATGTTTGCTGCAGCCTCTCGACAACGTTGGCAGAGACGTCTCCTCACAGCCCCTTACCCCCCCCCCCCCCCGTGCGTTGAGCCAATGAGATTTTAGGAGCCATTTTTGGAGTCAAAGTAGGTCACGAAAACGGGGTGGCATTTACTGAAACGAAAACATTTGTTGTTTTTGCAGTTTTGGCTGTCATTCTTCCTCACAAGCAACTTCTTAGTGCTGTATGATGTCTTTTGCCTGTCTGATGTTGTCGCATTCTATGGGCAGGTGATCAGGGTTTTTTGGGGGGTTGTTTTTTTTGTTTGTTTGTTTTTTTAATCTGGTCTTTTATGCAGCCAGGCAGGCACTCGACGCATTTGAACTAGAGCCTGGAGTCGCTCGAGCAATCCTGTTCAAATCCATAGAATACATTCAGTGTGTTATTTTGACTCTAGGAACCTCGGCCTGCAGAAGGTAGTTTAAAACTGATAAATCGGCACTGAGGAATCCTCATAGCATTCAGTCATTAGGCCTGGTTGGAGTTCATGTGAGGTTTAGACTGAAATCCTGGGATTTGTCAGGGTAGAAAAGCATGAGAAACCTTTTTCTTTTCAGTGTAATGTCACTGCAACAAAAGGCAAAAATTCCAGTTCTTTGCAAAATATAGGGCACAATCTCTGTTACAGTACACGACAGAAAGACCTTTTCAAGTATTATGCTTTCACATCAAAATTCAAGGCATCCTGCATGTTTAAGTTTGCATAGGCCACAGTTGTTACTGTTATACTTTCTCATTTTCATAAGCCATATTTGTTATTTTTAGTCAATTATCTTCTGTTGCCTAACATTCATTTAAGCAGTTAATGCTAATGTCATGCTCCCAAAGGTGCACACTAGTATGCATATCGCCTTTCTATGCATCTTCCATTCCATTATGTAAAGTAAACGCTTCAGGTAAACGATAAAAATGAATTCCCATTTGAGTTTAAGTCAAATTTTCGATGAGGTCATCACTTTAAAGTTATAAAGTATGATTTTCACAAGCTAGGAGTCATATCCTCTTTATTCTATCTTTGTAAACCCGTATAAAAAAAAAAAAAAAAAAACATTTGTTCCCAGTGATGTATGATTTATTAATTTTATTAAAATGGAACCATTCAATACACATATTTACACAAAATACTGGGGGGGGGGGGGACTTTAAATGTGGTGTTATAAAATGTATTCAAAACTCATATCATATACAGCATAAAAACATATACATAATGATCCTGAAACAATGAATTAAGCAGACTGATCAAGATATGTAATGTTATCTTTTGTGTGTATTTGGTAAAACTGTCCTTCCTCATTAAAAAGAATTTAAAAAAAAAATAATAATAATAATCCAACGCAAACACAAAAAAATCCAAGTAACAAAATACAATGGTAGGCACACAGTTAACAAATTAAAAACATGTCTTGTTTGATGCTGTTATTTAGCCATACGCATATTTGTCTGATGGACCTCTGTCATTTGGTGTTATCTGTCCACTCAACTTCATCAGAAGCTTAACGATGAGACCAGCCTGTAGCAGAGGGAAAAAAAAAAAAAACAAAGGAAAAAAAAACATTATATACCACCACACTGTCACTTACATTACACTAAGATATAGACATACACACTGGAGAGAGGAGGGAAAAAAAAAGGAAAATCGATCCTCATTAAACACACAAATACACCAGGGTACCTGTTTGGTGTGCACAACAAAGTTCTTTTTGTCCCGCAGGCTGTGAATCTGAACGTACTGGTCGGCTTGTCCCAGCTGCCACATGAAGGATCCATACTCAAAGCTCAGATAAAGAGCCTGAAAAACACAGGGCATCTTAACTGAGCGGGAACAGGAAGTGCTTTCCCCACTTCGCCCGCTCTAACTCCAGCAGAGAGAGCGGACTACTTACAAACTGAATAACAATCAAAAGCTGCCTTCACTGACAATGCTAAAAAAAAAAAAAAAAAAAAAAAAACCCTGCTCCGTCCTACATCTAAAAAAAAAAGTTTGAGATTTCCACTGAAATTCTGAGGATGTACGAACTGTTTGGAGAACCAAACAGCAACAAACAAAAAAAAAAACTTACATAAAACTGGCATGAAATACCCAAGAAAGGTTCTGCGCTGATATTGCGTTTCGTAGAAATGTCACGCGTTTCGGTCTAGAACCGGACATCCGTCCAATTTGTCTGGTTTATGTGCGTGTTTCAGGTGTACTATCTCACCTTGGTTTCCATGTTCATTAAGTGCAGGCCCTTGGCGTTGATGCCCACGTAGACGCGGATGACTTTGTGAGTGCTGGAGCTGGCTTTGGTGAATATCTGTCCGGTGAAGAAGGCGGCGCCGTAGGTGGGGATGTCCCAGCAGTGCTGGAGGAAGAGCCTCTGAAGATGGTGCATCTCTTTACTCACTGCTTCATTGGTGCTCAGACTCTAGAGAGAGGACGGCAGCACGAGGAAAGACATGTCATCTCCAGAACTTACCTCGGGAACGCTTGACCGATTTTACGTTTTCGGCCCCGAAGTTGTCTCAGTCCTCAGTTTCGGACGGTTTGGAACGATTTCGGACGCGAGCGACCGCTGACTGACGCTGTTGTTGTTTTAAAAACGGAAATCTGCTGTCTTCTTTCTGTGACTACTCTGACCTACTCTGACTGCCACATGTTAGTCACAGGAGGACAGACTCTCCCCTTTTTGATCTTCATTCCTCTTTCAGGTTTGTGCAAATTATAGCCACAGGGAGTGTCTCCTGGCTACTGCTGCCTCAGGCGTCAGTACTGGGGAGAGGGGGGTCTCAGATCTGGAATTTTCTAAAGCAGCTTTGAAACAATGTCAAAATATTGTCAGAAAACACAATACAAATAAACCTGAACTGCGCTGATGGACATTCTTCTCATCAGCATGACGGATAAGACCTGCTCACGTGAAAACAGAAAACTCAGAATAACTGAAACCTTTTTCAAATCGAACCGTTTTAAGCAAGTAAGTAAAGAGTACAAGGTCCATATCCAACGCTGCTTCCTACCTTATATTCATGAAGTAACTTATTGGTCCACTGATGTGCTTTGCTCTTCACTTTGGATATGGGAATGATAGATTTCAGATTTTCCTCACTGTTGGACACAGAAAAAAAAGAGTGCCCATATAATTAGAGTTTAAAAAAATGCAGTAACATTGGTGACGGTTACAAGACTTATTTAGACTTAGACTTATTCCCACAGACAGAGAGACAGAGAGTCAGACAGAGAGCGAGAGAGAGAGAAAGAGAGGCAGAGTGAGAGAGACAGACATACTTGAGAAAGCCCTGTTTATGTTTCTTGCTGTCGTAGCTGCCGTAGATGATCTGCAGTAAGAGTCCGGCCAGAGTGATGAGTTTGCTCTCTGACGCTGGGAAGAAGCCCTTCAGCAGGCAGTAACGAGCTTCATCAAACAGTATGAGAATGGACAACGGGTCATCAACCTAACACACACACACACACACACACAAACAAATACATACACAACATACACGATAAATAACACATTTCCACGGCATATCTCAATCAGCCAATCAATAAAAATGATTCAACAATAAATTATTTTGGGACATTAATCAATACTTACGTATCCAGGCAGATAAAACCTATTTTCCACACGACCATGCAGGGTATAGCTCTTACACAAATCACCTTGTATTATATCAATCTTTTGCTTCTGTTTGTTTTACCCCATCCCAGTCTGTCTGTCTTGTCTGCTATAAAGTCAACTCTGAATTCCTTTACACCCGCTGGATCCCTTTTTCTCCTCTTATCGCTGTGCTGAAGGGTGCTGGCATGAGAAATTAGCCGGAATATGATATCAAAGTGTAAAGTATGTTATTACATTTTCCAGAGAGCTTTCTGTGTTAATTGAGTGTGACCCTGACAAAAGATGGGATGAGTAAGGAGGAGGGGAAAAAAGTCAAGGACGTGCCTTCTTCTCGATGTCGAGGGGCAGTCGTACATCCCTCCGCAGGAAGAGCTGAGGGTTCTCTCTCTGCGGGTCCAGGGCAGTCAGATCAGTCACGATCTCACTCCAGATACGCAGGTGCTGCAGGGGTTTGTGGTACGGCTTCAGCTGCAGACCTGGGAGAGGAGGAGGAGAAAAACACACACACACACACACACACACAGGTACACAGAACTTGTGGGTTAAACAATACAATATGCAGATGAATATGTCTTAAATGAGCCAGATTAACTTAAAAAAAAAAAAGATCATTGCAGAATTTAACTTAATGTACTGGCGGTGCCAAAAAAAAGTCCATTAAACACACATAATCAAATAAGCTTGTCCTGATATGATTCAGAAGCAGAACCTGGGTCTGAGGGAGCGGTCCTAATGAAGCGGATCGGGTCAGGGGTGTGAGAAATGAGGTGGTGTACGTACTGAGGTTCTCGGAGCAGATCCAGATGGTGAAGTACTGCTGGGTCTCCTGAGAGAGACGCATGCCCTCCATGATCTGCTGCACCGTCGTGTTGTTGCCGTGTTTCAGCTCCACCGAGCGATACGAGCCGTCCATACGATAGATCCGCACCTTCTCGTACTACACCAACACACACACACACACACACACGACATCCCTCTCACTAACTGCCTCATTCAGTATTCTATTAATAATAATAATAATAATAATAATAATAATAATAATACAAGTTTACTTAGAACCCAATATCACTATTTATAGTCTCAAAGGGCTTTACATGTCCATAACAAAGTCAAATCTAAATGATATTATCCATAAATTCGAGAAAGTAGATAAGTATTTAATCTGGTTTTAAAGGTATGGAGAGAGTTTGCCTCCCTAACTTCTGTAGGTAAACCATTCCAGGGTGAGGGAGAGTGGTAGGAAAAGGCTCGGTTGCCAGCTGACTTCTTTTTAACTCGTAGAACGACTAATAGTCCAGAATCTTGAGAGCACAGGGAGCGGGGGGGGGGGGGGGGGGGGGGGGGTTATAGGGTGTAATTAAGTCAGACAGGCAGGAAGGCACAAGCCCATGTAACATTTTATATGTTGATAAGAGGACCTTAAAATCTGCCCTTGCAATTCAGAGCGGTCATTGTGCTGGATAGTTAAGAAAATCTGAGTATCGTCAGCATAACAATGGAAGTTAATGTTGTGACTACAAATTATGTCACCCAAAGGGACATTGTAAATAAAGAATAGAAGAGGGCCAAGGACTGATCCCTGAGGAACACCATAGTTAAGCTCATGGTATTCAGAGGTCACATTATTATAGTGGACACACTGCTTTCTCTCAGAGAGATAAGATTTAAACCAAGAGAGCACCAGGCCACAAATGCCAATTTGATTTTCCAGGCGCTTTAACAATGTAGTGTGATTGACCGTGTCATATGCTGCACTCAGATCAAGCAGAATAAGAATAGAAGTCACACCAGCATCCATGGCTAATAAAATATCATTAGTTACTCTGGTAAGCACGGCTTCAGTAGAGTGAAAACACCCGAAGCCTGACTGAAATATTTCAAACAGACTGTCAGAGGACATACGGGCTATCAGCTGAGCAGTTACAATTTCTTCAAGTATTTTCGAAAGAAACGGGAGATTAGAGATCGGCCTATAATTATTTAAGGCTTGAGGGTCAAGGTTCGTTTTTTGAGTAAAGGCCTGATCACGACTGTTTTAAAAGCGGGGGATAAAACACCAGATGTAAGTGACATATTTAGAGTGTTTAAGATTGTTGGGCCGAGAACCGAAAACAGCTCTATGTAAAGTTTATCAGGTAGGGGATCAAGGACGCAAGAGGCTGGTTAAGCAGAGTGCACCAATTTGAACAGTGTGTCTAGAGAGATAGAGTTAAACTGAGTTAAAGGGTACACCTCATGATTAATCTCAGGCACACTGACGGAGAGCGTGCAGGCAGTCTGATTTGATAAATTAATTTGAATATTACGACGACTTAAGTCTATTTTTTGCGAGAAAAATTCAACAAAATCGATTGCAGTAAAAGGGCTAGATTGAGGGGAGTGATTCTATTAACATGCATTAGCGCTGCTTACACATCCACAACTGATTACATGAGAAATGAATGGTGTATTATCAACACCAACCAATCATGGGTCATGTTAGGTTTTTGGCATGAGCTGAATAGATTTCTGCATACTTAAGGCTTTTCTAAATCCTGCTCTTTATCTTTGTGTAGAGGAGTGGAGGGGTGTGTGTTATCAATGGGTGTATGTAGAAGATGTTTCTACAAACCGGTTTGTTGTTGGCTTGCTGGAGAAGTTTAATGGTTTCCTCCCAGTTGTTCTGTTTGTTCTCCTCACAGACTTGAAGGGGTGACCTTTTCTGCTGATCCTCAATGTGCTTCAAACAGGAAGAACCACAAAACAGTCACAGGTTTCTCACCAGGCAAAACAAAGTTCTGCGTTTTAACACACTTTAAACTTCCTCTGTAATGGCTGAAACGGTCATAACTTACAATTTACAACAAAGACATGGTTTGAGGATAAGTTACTTTTATTTAATATTTATGTAACAACTGAAGATGCATACAGACACGTTCCTAAATATTTACCAACTCATGGAGAAACAAATGTCTTGATTAAGATGCGTATACAGGCAAAGGCTTAAAATGCCATCACTCGTAATGGAGCATCTCTTACTCGGTCTATCTCTGGGTGTTGCAGAAGAAGCTGGACAATCTCTGAATGGCCTCCACCTGCTGCAAAATGCAGGGGCGAGCTGAGCTGTCCGTTCAGCAGGTTGGGGTTGCAGTTTCCCTTCTCCAGCAGCAGCTTGGTAGCCTCCACTTTTCCATACCTGCAGTCCACACACAACATCAGTGTGGACTACACATTTCTCATCAGCTAGGGAAAAGGGTTTTTTTTGTTTGTTTGGGGTTTTTTTTTGTTGTTTTGTTTTCCTAATGCTGACTTCAGAATCAAAGTAACACTGAGATCAGAAGACACACTTTCTCTGACTCACTTAAAGGGGAAAACATTAAACATACAGGTAGTGAGCTATAGAGAGAGGCTAAAATGAGGCCTAAATAAAAGCCAGTGAAACCAACCAGCAGGCGTAGTGAATGGGGGCCCAGTGGTCGCTGTCGAGCTGTTTGACGGAAAAGCCACTGTCCAGCAGTTTGGAAATGAGCTCCGTGTCCCCTTCACATGCACTGCGATGCAGAGGGAAGTCATCGACCCACTGGTGCTCTCTGGTGGCGAGAGAGGGAATAGCGAGTGACATCAAGCACAGCTGTTACATAATCAGTAATTGTGAATGTGGTCACAACAAATTAATGAACAGTACTGGGTTAAAATGATTGGTTTGCTTATGAAATCACTAAGCGATTTTTTATATTTACTTGCTGATAGTTGTATCTCAGTTCTAAATGCCTGTGGAGTTTAAGTGGCTATAAAACCAATGGATCTGTTCTGTATTAGTATCTGTTTGTTTTATTACTGTCTGTGTCTTTTATGGAAGTTTTTTTTTCTCACTTGTCTTCCGTCACACTGCTCATGCTGTGTTGCCACTTCTCCCTCTTTGGAATCTGGATTTTGGAATAATCTGGAGCTCCCAGGCCAAAATAAGGATTAATGATGACCTTGTCAACCTAAATGCAAAAAATAAATAAATAAATAAATGTATTTAACCATGCGGCCCACGAACCTCTGAGCAGGATTTTTCTGCAACTTTTAGCATACCTACCACAATAAACCCTCTCTCATTATTCAAACGCGCTGCTTTGAAATGTAAAGACATCACATAGAGATTTAATGTAAATTATACATTAAAAAAAAAAAAAAGAGAATCCACACACAGCTAAGTAAAGCAGTCTCTAGGCAGTGTTGACTCACTCTGTTGGTATACTGCAGGTCAGTGCCATATAGGGGATTCTTAATATACATGTCGGCCTTCTCTAATGACATCATCTTGCTCTTGATTTCCAGGGCGGTGTAAGCCATACGCGGGGAGACGTCGGTTTGCTTGCTCTCTGTGGCGTAGGCGGGGTTATTGACGTTGGTTTTGACCCTGTCGACGGGGGCGGGGCGGAAAAGAGCGGGAATGGCGTGCGGCACCGTGTGCTGTTCGGCGAGCCACCTGAACAATACACAAGTATCACAATGACTTCCCAAAATACCTCCCAACATAATCGCACAGCCAGATGCTCCAGAGGCGCCGGTCAACTGAATGAACACTGCAGATTCTTAAAAGTCAAGAGACAGATTGTCATGGGGTTCAACACATGGAAACCCGCTGTCCCAACCAGGAAAAAAGATCGTACTTCATTTAGTCACTCAGTTATAAAAGATATAAGCATATTTGCTCGTTTTCAGCACTTGGCTTTTTTTTTTTTTGTTTTCTCAGTCGAGTTAAAAACCCTGTGAACCATCTTCCTCTTGGACCAAAAAATAAATAAATAAATAAATAAATAAATAAACAGTGTGTAGTCGATATTAACATAATCGCATCAAAATAAAAGACCCGCACAGACCACGTTTTTTAGACAGAATACTTTCTCCTAAATATCTCAGAATATCTCTTTACTTTCTAACTGAACTAACAGCGGAGTCAAAAATCAGGTGTGAACGGGGGCTTACTTGTCTAAGGCGAGGAGCATCTTTGAGGTAATGGAGGAAAAGTGGGTGCTGGTTTCACTGCACACACGCATGATGTCGTGAAAGCAGTAGAAACTGGGACTCCCAGGGTGATAGGTGGGTTTGCTATTGTCTGCGAGGAGGACAAATAAAAAAAAAAAAAAAAGAAAGAAAACAGTCGTAAAACACGTACAAAGTATTCAACGTCATCCTGCACAGCAGTGGTTTTAAGTGTGACATCTTCACAAAACATTTAACGCTCCACATAAAACGTCTCAGAGTCTTTTCAAGAATTCTACTCAAACCCAAAGCTTTTAAGCAAAAAGCCTAAAACTTTTGTGTGAGGACTTTGCGCAGTTCCGCGTGATCTTTATTAGAGAAACAGTATTACGCAGTTACTCAATGGAAGGCTACTCTGGTTCACAACAAAATTAAACTGCTTGGAAAATGGTGGATAAACTAACTCTTTTTTTCCTCATTAGTAACTTGTCATTTTTGAGAGTGAAAAAAAAAATGTACCTTTGACATTTATTGGCACAATAAATAGAGAAGCCTCTTTTCCCTCATTCTCGCCATCCAAAGGGAACTTCTTCATGTGCACTACCCGTTTCCCTGGAACATAACCACACTGATAGTCCATTCAGTTCTTCTGGGAAAATCTCATATACACAACCTTTTTTTTTTAAACTCTCTTTAGGACAGCTGTTAGATCGATAAAGAGAGAAACCGACAATTTGGTTTATACTTTCTACTGAGGGTTTGATTTCTGGCATGAGCATTTGCTGGATTAAAACACAACGGAAATCGACAGTACAGACCGTTAATGCTGCAAAACATCCTAAAATACCAGTTAGCAGATTTCTAATACTCCTTGCATCTTTGTTAGAAAATTATACATGGGACTGGTGACTGTTTTTCAACTGGTTTTAAGCTGGAGCGAAAGATATACGTAAACCGCAAGCTCTCAGCTATGTTCTGGCGCCCTCTTCAGACAGATGTCAGGTTACACCACTCACCAATTAGACCTTGGTTATTTGATATGGGCTTGGTCGTTTCATCAACATATTCCAAAATAGATCTGGTTCTATCGCTGTCAGCATGTATTTTGGTCCCAAGAAGAACTTTCTTCCTTTTCTTTTCTTTTCCTTCCAAAGGAACCTCCACCAAAAGGATCTTTTGAGAGGAATAAGATCATTAACAACATCAAATACATACAAATTAAATCCATATGTGTAACTGCAGTTACACAGCTTGGAAACTGACGATTTAAAAGTTTAAAATTCATGAGGATCTTTGTCTTGTTATCACTTAATATTGTTCTTACCTCATAAGCTTTCGCACGGTACTCTTTGGAGGTCAGACTGACTGTACTCTTTGGGCGAATTACAGCAACGAATACATCCTCCAAGTCTTGATTGCCCATCACGCAAGTTTTCTTCTGTTCCCTTTGGGGCAGACCCTATGCGCACCATGCCTGCAACGGTTACATCAGTGTGGAAATAGATCTAGATTTTGTTTATTTCATACTTGTCTGAAATGCCTCTCTTCTGACTCTTTCAAATATCAAAAACCAAGCGACATCGTAAGAACAGAACTTATCAAATTCAACGAGTTGCAGTAATTCAGTCGACAATAAACTATCATTCCCACATATTTCTCTGTTGTCCGGGTTTTTCTTGGTATTTAGCTCAAAACAGCAGTATGTACAATATTTAATGTGACCCGTGCACGCATAACCTCGAGTCCGAAGACAGAAGAAAGCTATTTTATCACCACATGTCCATTCTTTCGTTTATTAACAAATGTGTCCTGAGTGTATTTTAGGGGTGTGAACATATGTTTTATTTCAATCTAGACTCCATTATTATGGATCTTAGCTAAATACCTAAAGTATTCCACTTATTAATCTGCAGCTCAGGATTGTAAAATTCGAACAATACCAGTAACTCAGCCAGTGATCTAATATCAGTACGAACGGAAAGGGCAGAATTCGCGCATTCGCACACGACTAGTGTTTTCATCGCCCCCGCAAATCTAGCAGTTGCATGTTTTGTTGTGCTCCTCAAGTTTGTCGCTAAGGGAAACATATAAAAGGTAGCTTAGCTTGATACTTCCATCTCTCCAAAATGCCGTATCGTTCCAGGAGAGATTTATTGAACATAAATAGAATCACTGTTAAAAACAGCTAACTAGCCAAAAACAAAATGATGAAGAAAACTCCAAAATGTATAATCACAAGTACTGTCACAGGTCACACCCCGGAAACGAACCACCCAGCCACTACTTCGCAGCTTACATGGACAGAGAGCTAGCCAGCTAATACCGTTAGCTAAACAAGTTGTATACTTAATGGATCCGCAAGTTAAACATGGAAAAAGGCACGTCTTAAATTTAACTGTAGTAGATACGAATCACTGGGTCTCTATAAGCTTGACAACACAGCCAACAAAACGAGGCAGCCAAAAATAGCCATTAGCTGTTATAAATAACATTAGCATAATTCTCTCATTGGTCCAGGACAAAGCTAACTTGCGTTAGTTGTTTGATTACTGGTTTGCTAGCAAATTTAGCACACTAGCTTGCTAACATGCTATCCCTACAGTCTCCGTACTTGTGTTAAATCTTACCTGAAAAACTAGTTTTCTGTCATTTTTGCATTTCATCCGTTTTATGCCCTAGTCTCTCAAAGTAACACATAACCTCCAAAGGTGTCATAAGTGCTTTTCCCGACTCATTAGCAGCCTGTGGGAGGGCAGCATACCACTGTGAAGCCAGAATTAATAGCATTTTTTTTTCCGTCATGGCCGCTAAACAGACATTTTTCAACATAAAAGTGCTAAGAGGGGTAGTGATTCTGTGCGGGACTGAGAGGTGCAGTAAATGGAGACAAAAACCTTTGGATAGACTACATACAGTTCGTACATGTGGAGGGAAATTCAGCTGCTCCTCAATTCATGTCATTTTTGAATGTGCACAAGTACACTTATTGTTAGAATAATTGCCTCTGGCTGTCTAGCAGCCAACATCCCTGTATTCAGTCCTGAAGTTATTCTCAAACATGAAGTTCTGTTGGAAGAAAGAGACATTATGAGCAAAGACTTCACTGGAAATTGATACAAATATGATTTCTTTTAAACATATTTCAAAAATTTTGCCAGTAAAATATGAGAATCAGAGGTGTATTCAGCATTTTACACTTGTAGTTTAAGATTTTATAAAGAACACCTAGCTGCCTAAGTGCAAAAAGAAGGGGGGGGGGGCACTGGTACATAGTAGATGTGTATTTGCAGGACAGCGCTGGCTCTATGACAATGCACTAACATCTTTCTGCACTGAGAGAGAGGGATAGAACTGTAGCTGTCCTCAAGAGAATTAACAGAAGTCACGGGCCTGTAAACTCACTGATTAGAGTGGCCATGTGGTTGTTTGTCTTTCTGCACAGGCTTGGCAAATGAAAATGGCTTATCAAGGCTCTGAACAAGCTGCTCTTTATTCTGGAGTGGTTACTCACAAGCTCAGCAGGAGACACTGACTATTTTAGACTCTGGATAGGGTGTTAAGTGTCAAAAGAAGGCTTGTAGTTGTGGTGTATTTTCAACAGAGTTTTTGAGCACTCTCTGACTGGGTGAGACTGTAAGGCTGTTTTCTGGAGTCCACTCCAGTAAAAAAAAAAAAAAAAAAAGACAACACAACCAAAATTATGCCAAACAATATGCTTTTCCTTTCTTAATATTCTGGCCATGCCTGTTAAAGGAAGGGGCGGGCGGGGACTTGGAGGGGATCCATGATTGTAACCAGCTCCCCTGTCATAAGTAAGTTTCAGTCTGACTAGAGTTTTACCGATAGTCTCTGAGTCAGCATTTGAACTGTAACTGTTGGCAGCTCTTTCTGTTTGTCTAGAGACAAAGACATTTATGCTAAAGAAGCCCTCTGGGTACATAATCATTTGCTTAACTGGATGTGCTTCCTTTTGGAAAAGAGTTAGTCCTGGTTTTTTTGAGGGGGGGGGGGGGGGGGGTACCCTGCCTGAAAAGCCAAAATTGGTCAAACCGAAGAAAAACACATATCACTGCATCTTCCATAGAATATCTGTATGCAAACTGGGATGGTCACACCAGGGTAACAAGATGAGCTAGAATCAGACAACCAAACGTCCTATTTCATGCCAATGGAAAAATTTACTGCAAGTCTTTGAAGCTGAGAACTGCAATTACCAGTCTAGTAAACATTTCTCTGTTGCTTGTATAACCTCCTAAACATTTAGCATCACACAGTGAACATTTCTGCCCCTACTCCATACAGTAGCGCTCCATCATCTGCTAAAAGAGCTGTGCTAACCTCCAGGAGGTGAATGCTGAGAAAACATCATTAATCATAATGTTAATAAGTATCGGGTTTATGACACCGCCTTGAGGAGTCTCATTCTCCGACAGTGTACCCGACAGCGCTCCGCACATGCTGACCTGATTAATGCATCCAAATGATAAAATGTCCAGTTATAAAGTCTCCCCCTACACTTGAAGACCCCGGCTTGATCGGAAGTAAATTCTTCCCGTAACATATCACAGGCCTTGTCTAAACAGAGGTCAGTACCTCCTCCATTGCCATTGCTTTGTAAATATCAATTTCCGGTCTTTTTTAGGGCTATTTAAAGCTACACTGAACAATGCACACAAACTTGTATAAATACAACCAACATACTATCATCTTCTCCATCAGTTTTCATAAATCTTAGGTAAGAGCAAAAGGCTTATTATGTTCTACTAGCGCTGGATCTTTTCATGGTTTGGCAACAGGTATTATGTAGAATATCATGTCGGTATTAACACTCTCTTCAGTGTAAACAAGGTAAACGCATTGTCCAAACAAACCTCACTTGCAAGACTGTGAGCACTTTAATATCCATCCCGACAAAGCATCACCTGTATTGCGATTACACTGTGATTGCCCAGAATCTCAGCAGTATGTACCTTCACTAATCTGATAACCATGCTGTGTGTTCTTCTCTTCTCTTTTTGATTGAAACTGGTTTTCAAACAGATCTGTGCATGCTCATGTACACCGAGTGGCCAGTTTATTAGGTAAACCCATCCAGTACCATTTTACCGGACTTACCAAACAGCCTGGATTCCCGGCAAGGATTTTACACAGTCTTGGAACGTTTCCACAAGCACATGCTGACGCTATGACATCATGCAATTTCTGCAGATTAGATTGCTAATGCTACTGAAAATAGCCTGTCCCATGTCACCCCCAAAGATTCTCTACTGGGCTGAGGTCTGAGGACAGACCACTCAGGTAAAACAAACTCCCTGTCTTGTTTGTGGAACCACTCTGAGGTGACGGCATGCTTTGCTACATAGCATATTAGCTTCCTGATGGAAGTATCAGTGTGATAAATTGTATAAACTAGCCATAAATGGATGCACCTGAGAAGCAGTGTTTTTCAGATATGCTGCATCATTAAAAGATTGCTCAGTTGCTGTCAAGGCACCTAATACATGTCACAAAAATATTCCCTATGCTATTACACCACTTTCACCAGACTGTACCTTTGACATCCAGTTGGACGGGTTTGTGAATGCCAAATCACTGACGATGGCAATCAACAACCTCTTTAGTTTAAACAAGGTAAACATATTGTTCAAACTTCACTTGCATGGTTCTGAGCAAAAGAAACAGGTATTCCCCCCCCCCCCCCCCCCCCCCCCCCCCCCCCGACTTTTCAGCTGTCCGCTATCGGTGATGGCGTGGACACCAAAAGCTAAAGAGAGTAGCCATTTCAGAGGTACTCAGGTCAGTGTAAACTGTTTACTATTATAAATTTCTCATATTGCCTCCAACAGCTGCTCAGTGGTCGCTTGTCCAGTAAGATCAGCCTTACAGATACCGTCACACAGGACCATCACTGTGCAATGTGTCACATGGTGCCACATCAATGCTTTCCACTGAGGAGAGGCGGCATGATACGGATATAGATTTTACATACAATGAATAGATGTAGTGGATAAAGCTGATAAATTCATTTGGCCATGTACTCCACAGTATTTTTTTTCTGCCAAATGGTAGTAAGTGTAAGACATATGTTGTGTCTTGGCTTGTATATAAATTGAATTAAAATGGCCCATTGCCATGCTGATGATTCAGCTGAGTTTTTGGAGGAGAGGTGTCCCAGTAAACTTTCAAACTGTTACACTTTTCTGTATAGCCAGGGTAAAAGTTCTTTCTAATTTATGCCTGACTTCATAGATATCTGAATAGTATGATATTTATTATGACCATCTATTTGAAGTGGCCAACATGAACAAACTAATACGTTTTAATAAGATTAATGGATGACTGGTAACATTTAACATTTTGATCTTTTGTTGTTCGTTCATGGAAACGGTAATTACATTTCATCAGACATGTGACAACATTCTCAGGGGTGGGATATGATTACATTATCTTATTGGTATGATCTCAAGGGTAGGACGTGATTACATTAGCTTATTTGTCAAATATCAAAAGCTTCAAATAGCACAGTAATTAATCCTGAAAGGCTTGCATAATCTTGCGTATGCACACTTGCGTAGTCTCTGCCACTGAAGATTTCTATATGATCTGTATTGCATTAATCATAACTTGAGCAGTCAAAATTAGTGATTAATTTACTTGATTGATTTACATTCTTGCATAAATCAATGGGTAAATAGATAGATAGATAGATAGATAGATAGATAGATAGATACATAGATAGATACATAGATAGATACATAGATAGATATTTTCACCTGCCTGCCTTTATTTTCTCAGGTAAACAACATTGCCATGCTTCACTCTATTTTGTGTGATGTCTTTTCCTTTTTTGAGAATTTTGACAGTGCAGCTATGTATCTGGTCACCTTGTGGTTAAACATATAGTTTTTAAAATGTCTGGTTGCTAATCTTTAGGGAGATCTTGACGTATTCCTGTAACTTGAAAACCAAATTCTCAAAGAGACGCTCCCTACGGACTCTTATTTTGAAATTAACAACCACGTGGTAGCCATCTTGAAAAACGTTTTTGTTTCTTCTTTCTTCACACTGCTGCTCTTGACAACACATCTGAATAGACCATGGAGCAGATCCTGGGCTGACAGTGGGACTATCGAGCATCTTCATCACCTTGACATGGTTGAAAACCCATACGGCATATCTAATGAACAATGACTGTATAGCCTGTTTATGAAGAGTTCGATCTGTTACATTATTTTATCGATGCATCCCTGTGGTCTCCAGGATAACCGACAAAGGGGTATGTAGTTAGCCATCTCTGACAAATTCGTGCTGTTTTTATTTTCCTCTCTTCAACGAGCTAGTTTACAAAGGTTGGGACAATCGGACTAGTTTGACACACGGCAAAATAAAATTGCATGCCAAATGCCGGCTATAAATCATTAACAGGCGTTTGATAAAATACCTTTCGGGTCTCCAAGGCTTCGCTTAGCCAGCTAACTGGCTATGCTCGTGCTGATGTTGTTGCTTCTGTAGCCCATTTTTATTGTCCTTACACGTTGGCTTGACTTCTGTCGGTAGACAGCAAAGCTGTTCTGTTTTAGAGGTTGGTAGTTTATGCTTGCCTTGTCTCTAAGTAACACGCTGCAACCAGTATTGTCTTAACACTTTGTGACGGTTACTCTCTGGAATACCGAGTGATTTAATGTTATTTGTAGCTGGCTCTCCAGTTGAACCAGACTGTAAAAGCAAGTTAACAGCATGCACTGAGCTGAAAACAATGTCAACAAAAGTATTCCAGGGGCCACTGAGGGAAATGGTATCTTCAGCCTCTCAGCTGGAGTCTGTATCTGTCTTTTCCCCGAACTGTCAACCTCTCTCTCTTTTTTTGTGGTGCTGACTGCATCTCGCGAAATCACTACTTATCACTTGTTGCGCGAAATCCGGAGCTAGCCGCGTTTTGTGGTTTACTTAGAGATGGTATTGTCATCTTGTTTAGGAGATATCATCGGCAGTGTTACTTCTAGAAGCCTCGGAGACGGATTAACAGTTTGTTTGTTCTGGGGCGCTGTAGCTCATGACGGTTATTATTTATACATAAACACACCTAGTTCAGCTAATCAAAGTTGTTATGACACAAATAACGTTTTATAGGAACATTTGAGCGTATCTGATTAATTTTGGACCACGTTTATGAAAGAGAGACAGGTTGCCCCCAGTTTGACACGGAAGATGGTTTTCACAATATAATGCTCTGCTATGTTTTATGCTCAAATATGCCAGCGTGTTTTGGTTGAATTTGTCTAGTTTCACTGGACACTTTATTTTACTTTGTTTGCACCGGTTAGTCGTTGTTAAGCAGTATTCCTTTACACTTACAGTTTTAATTAAAAAAAAGTTGTATGCCTGAGAAATTATTTTTGACAGCTTTGAAACTACGTCGTATTACATGTTGCCACAGAAGTACCGACAATTTCAGGTTTTCAGCCATGAGTTTATTTATCTTGCTTTCTGAAGCATGTTGGGTGTCATTTGAGAGTGCTCCACAAACACAAAAACTGCTATTGTTTGAGTGTAGGCCTACAAACTTCTGCCGTTAAACCAAATGCAAATTCTGCATTTGTTTTTAGCGAGGTTGTTCACCTCCCGACATACTTGTGTGTGATAATTAAACTGTTCTGGTCTTGAGTGGTTGAAAGGTTGTTGAACAAGAATAGCCTCTCTGTTTTCCTCTCAAGTACCGTATGACGTTCGTCAATATTGTTTACATACTCTTACCACCCATTTCCCCTCTGAAATTTTAACCGCCTGAACATCCTTTTTTGTCTTTGTACGTATACCGCATGTTAGATTAAGTTTCAGCCTGGTTTGATCCATTAACAAACTGGTTTGTAATAATATCTGCCACGAGGTTATCGATGTGAGCTTATAGTCAGACATAAGCAAACATTTCTTTTTCTTTTCTTTTTTTTCCCCCTCTGTCTAATGGAGCCTCAGCAGACGTGCCTCCTGTATGAGCGCGAGATGTGAAATCATCCAGAAAAGAACAACAGTAGGAAAGGCCAGTTTGAGTGCGGCAGACGGAATGACCTAAAAACAAAAAACGATCTAGCCTCGCTCTCCCTCCCATCCGAGTCGCAGCCCTAAAGTAAGCACCTGCTGCATAGCAGTCCCTCTCCTCCGGCCCTTTTAAGTAGATTTATTAGAGCATAAAATGGGTGGACCAGTAGGTAGTTGCCAATCCCTTTTGACCGTACTGGGAATGTTTGTGCAAGGGAAGACATGTAGCCTATATATACATATATGTATATGTATTTTTTTTTGTCATTCAATTGAGTAGTGACTCTCGCCTTAGGAGGGAACAGTTTTGTTTTTCATGTGGCAGTTGATTAGATGTGTGTAGCCTTTGGTTAAATGGTTATTAAGAAAAAAGTTGTTAGTTTGTGTGAAGGTTCCCTGTCTTAAATTGAAGTCACGGAATGTTGTGATTTGATTTAGATTATTCTGGAATGATTCTGGAATGCAGGTCAGGGTGTTTATGAATTGAGCCATATGGTCACAAAGCCTTACGGGAACGCACAAATTCATATTCAAATACTTTTTTTTTCTGTTTTTGGATGATGTCTGTCTCACAGTAGAATCGTTATTCAAATAGAGAAATACTGTACACAGAAAAAAAACAATGATGAGATACATGGAGATAAAACAAGAGCCATTTACATGTCATTGATTAAATCTTTTGGAAAGCAATGTGTTAAAATTCAGCCACAAGATAAAATCTAGCGGATTTAAACAGAAGCATCCAGATGAAGATTAGCTAAACAAAAAAAGGCAATGCAGTTCTCACAGCATTTATTGCTAGCAAGCACATTTTACCAGCTGAAGCTTCAAGTGAACCAATATTTTGGTTTAGAGCGAGAAAAGCTAGAATGCGTTGCACATCAATATGTAATAGATATAGCACTAGATAAGCTCATAGCATGCCCCGCTGCACCAGAATTCTGCTGACATCCTTTGAAAGCAGAAGGCTATAACTCCACTATAACAGACATCTTCTTCTGGTGGTTCTAATTGGACAAGAAACTCCGCGTGAACTCTGTTTTGAAACGTAGCCAAAAAGATTTGAACAGTCAACCCCTGGATCAACATCAAGCAATCCTCAAAGAACTTTGCCTCTCGACCGCGCGTGTGAGAACATATTTGATTGTAACAATCGCGGGAAACAAGGCGCTGGGGGTAAGTGGGTGGGTGGTTGTGGAGGGGGTGTTTGGTGTAGTGTGATTTCATTTGGTGTTGGAAGCCAGACTACTGGGCTGTGAATGTGAGATCCTCTTTAAGTTTACGGCATTTGCGAGCGGTGTGAATGTGTCGGGCGTTGACAGGAACCCGCGGCATGGTGCTGGTCCAGACCCAGACGGGCTGAGCGTCGCTGAGGAAACCCCTCTTCCAGGCTCGGGCCATGGGAAACACGGCCACCAAGTTCCGCAAGGCGCTGATCAGCGGCGACGAGGGCCTGGCATGGCAGCTGTATGAGAGCAACCCCCAATTTAAGGATGCCCTGGACCCCAACGCCTCGTACGGAGAACCCTACCAACACAACACGCCCCTGCACTACGCCGCGCGCCACGCCATGAGCCGACTCATCAGGTAAAAACCAAAAACACACATCAGCGGTTTCTCCATTCATTAGAACTGTCACTAGCTTTACTCAGTGGGGAAGCCACGAGTAATTCAAATCTGGTTTGATTGGATTGCCCTGAATTGATTAAGCAGGTGTAACTGGTTTAAAAAACACAAACATACACGGTTCTTTGCATGAGTCAGCAACCTTTTTGTTCTCCTCCGAGTTCTGATTGAACTACGGTTAGTCTATTATAACTGAGCATATGTTTGTAGTGCTGAGGTTGGCTGCATATTTGTAGAATAATGTTACGTGCACAGATGTCCAAAACTTCCCAAAAAAAAAAAAGGTGTGTTTTTTGTTTGTTTGTTTTGTTTTGTTTTGGTTTGTTTTATGGATACTGCTCTGAGAACAGTCTGGGTTTTTATATCATAAAAATAAGCGAGGAATAAAAGAGCCCTGCATTCTTATACAGCATTTTGATTCAGGGGCGCATGTTTGAAGAGATATTTATCTCATGACGAAACACTTCTATTACATGCAGATTAACTAGCACGATTAAGAAGCGAATGAAAATTGACACTAAAGTGGGAGCTGAAGTTATGACACACAGTTGGGTGGGATGGGGAGTCGTCTGGAAACCTCCACCGCGCTGTGCGATCCAGCGCGCATCGGCGTTCAGTGGGCTTTCTCTCTAAAGCAGGTATGCATGGAATGGCACGTCCCACGTGTTCAGCCTGGGCTTTCTCGCACGCTGTCCCCAGAGCGCAGAAATGCTGGGTATTTCTCCAGAGGCGTGGATAGAGACCTCAGTCCAACAGCGGGAGGAAAAAAAAAAAAAAGAGCTGGGCTTTGCTGGCTTTACTGGGCGCAGTTCCTATGAGAAAATAACCAGCAATTACCAGCAAGGACAGCTGGCCTCCCGTGACTCACTGTCCTTTCTCCCCGCCCCCCCGCCCACCCCCCCGACTCTTTTCACTCAGTGACAGAGGCCTTAAAAAAAGAGAGAGAGAGAGAGAAGGGATGGTCAGAAAACATAGAGAGGCCAGATGAAAAAAAGTCACACTATTGCATCACGTCCAGGACCATTCAGAATCTGGTTCTGGTTCCGGTTCTGGCTCTGGTTCTAGTTCTGGTTCAACAAAGTGAAATGAACCTAGATGTGGCTGTTATGCCGCAACTTGCTATACACCACTTGTTTGAATCGCAGAAGATTCTAGATTCTTGGAGAATGAGGAATAAGTTTGTCTTTGCTGGAGCATGTGACATTTTGTCATGGGATTTTCAATAGAGCATGCCTGTCATGATGCTTGTTTGGGTTAGGCTTAATGATTTGATTCCATGCTTTGGATGGAAGCAGGTCTGATATAGTAAGAGAGGTTACATGACCAATCCACAAATCCTGTCCCCTCTCCTCTGCGTGTAGCTTCTTTTGTATGTGTCCAGCTGATGGCTAGTAGACAAACTCTAAACTGTACTGAATTAAAAAAAAAAACTTGTGTTTTTTTTCCAATTTTGTTGTTTTCACTCATATTTTTTTTTCTATTTTTCCTTTTGATGGATGGATGGACGGTACGGTTGATTGTAAAGTTCTTTGTTCTTCTGAAGCATGAGCATTACATGTATGGTAGGTGAAACAGTCCTTCAGGCATATCCAGAAAACAAGAATTTCGCCCAGAATTCTCACCACTGTTTGGAGAGGCATAAAGTATTCACTCCCAGGAACAGCCTCTTATTCGAGATTTCCCAGAATCTGATCGAATGCTGAGTCATTCTCCGCGGGGGGGTGGGGGGGAGGGGGTGGGAACACAACCTAAAGTTTGGATGCCGTAATTGTGGTATAAATTTTCTCTCTCTCTCTGGCATTTGAAGCACAGTACATCACCTCAAGTCTTATCAGTCTGAGCTTGTTATCAAGCACAGATTGAAGCCGTCGAAGATGATTTACCTGAAAACTATATTAGTTAGGCCTATTATCTCCTCTTATCTTTCTCTGGTTTTTTTTCCCTGGCTAAAGCGAGAGAGAGAGAGAGAGAGGGAGAGAAAGAGAAAGAGAGAGAGAGGGAGAGAAAGAGAGGGAGAGAAAGAGAGGGAGAGAAAGAGAGGGAGAGAAAGAGAAAGAGAGAGAGAGAAAGAGAGAGAGAGAGAGAAGCTCCAGCTGGGTGAGCTCAGTGTTATTCCTCCCTCTCCGTGCTAATGTCGATCTGATGTCTCCCTAATGCACTCTTCCACATAATGAAATATTGAAATGTGGGACCGTGCCTCCGCTTCTCTAAATATCCGCGATGTGTCCTGCATTTCCTGGGAGCGTTAACCCTTTGCGTGCGGGCTCTGTGGGTTTGTTTTGTTTTGTTTTTTTTAAACTTTGGTTTGTCTAATCCATCCTATATTATCAGGAACATCAAAAAAGTAGCATTTGCTCAAGATGGTAAAGCACAAAGGTGATATTGTTTGTTATGCCATTAAGTGGAATTACGTGAATGTTTTATTTTTGGGTTTTTTTTGTTGTTGTTGCTGCTTTTTTTAGTCTCTTTTGTATGTGGATAAAAGCTAATGGAATGCATTTAGACTAGCTGGTTTAATTAGATATGGAGAGCTTTGCTCTCCCATCCTGTTTTTCATGTCATGTGTAAACAGGTATCAGCATTCATAATTGCAGACATCTGTTTGAATCAACAGCGCTCTGCTTTGTTTAGCTCATTTCTCACTCGACGTTAAAAAAAAAAAAAGCATAACCTCTGCTTTAATTCGTTTTCGGCGAAGTGGAACATTGCATCCCGTCTTAGATCAGTTCCCTCGTGTCGCTCGATTGTAGGTCCTTCTTGTTCTGCAAGGACGGCAACCCGAACAAGCGCAACGTGCACAACGAGACCGCCCTCCACCTGCTCTGTATGGGGCCTCAGATACTGCAGGGGGAAGGGACGCTACACCCCCGCATCACTCGCCCGCACGAGGACGAGCAGAAGAGGGCGGAGTGCCTTCAGATGATCCTCAAGTGGACGGGCGCCAAGCTGGACCAGGGCGAGTACGAGAGGGCCAACGTGAACGCCGCCGACAATAAGAAGAACACCTGCCTGCACTACGCCGCCGCCTCAGGCATGAAGACCTGCGTGGAGGTTTGGCACCCTCACCTTCTCTAGTTACTCTCTCACTCGCACTTCAGTCCTCCACAAGCTAGGGGTCACTATAACCTGCTAAAAAAAAAAAAACATCAAAGTCCTTTAACAGAGTTAAAGATTACCAAAGCAACTGGCTACTAGCAGTACTCATAAAGATAATAATGAGCTTTATCTAACAGACAGTGTTGAGCTTGCCAAGGTGCCTACATTGTATATCATATTGTGTGTGTGTGTGTGTGTGAGAGATAGAGAGATGTGTATAACATATATAATTTGAATAAGTATTTAAATTGAATAAGTCAATGAAACAGTTGATAAATCAATGTTGGATTAGTATAGACTACAAATACTGTCTAAACAAGAGAGTCCAACAGAAGTGGAATGGCTGAATGTGGTGTTTGGGCCACACTGTGTTTTTCTCAGCTCCTGGTGAAGAGCGAGGCTGATCTGTTTGCGGAAAACGACGATCGGGAAACACCGTGCGACTGCGCTGAGAAACAGCAGCACAAAGAGTTGGCTCTCAGTCTGGAGTCTCAGATGGTCTTCTCCCAGGACCCTGGTGCCCAGGCTGAATACACCGCTCTGGACCGCAAAGAGGTCAGCCCCACCCTTCAAACGGTCGCTCTGCCAGTCAGTTTAGAAGAAGCAACTAGGTGTTTTCCTTAGCAAGAAGCAAGAGCAATGCAAATGTTTGGTTTAAATGAAGTGAAGTGTTTGGCTTAGCAGTAGACTAGAAACAAATAAAATGCCTTACTAAAGTAGGCCTAATTTAAAACGATATTTTTTTGAAGATTTTATGTGCGAGTAACTGTTCGTTAATCAGGATAAAGTAAGAGTAAGTTGTTGGGGAATGAACTCTGAGGTAATGGCAACCTCCTCTCTGTATTCTGGCTAGATACAGAAGAATGACAGCTAGAGAGGTGCTTGTCTGGTTTCGAAAGAATCTAAAAGCCTGCGGCAATTTGCCACGGACTGAATGCCGCTTTTTTGTTTTGTTTTGTTTTCTGGCTGATTTTTAGTACTCTTGAAAGTACTGTTCAAAAAAAAAAAACAAACTCCCAACTATGTGGCAGCAAACTGTGGACGTTTTTCTTGATTGGACGTAGCAGTACGTTGACCTGCAGTCGCCGTTTCCTCAAAGAAGCCACTGGGAAAGTTGATTTGCTCCCCATTGATGTTTGCCGATGGGAGAGTCTTGTGAGCAGTCTTCCATAGAGATTAGGCAGAACCAAACTTCCATTTGTAAATCCAGCTGCAAACCTCTGATTGCATCATTTTGATGTTCCAGACATAGCGTAAGCACTAGTTCTGTTTTTTATGGGCTAGAGCTTCATTAAACTGACTAAACCTCTTTAAATTCTCTGTTTTCTCTCTCTCCTCCAACACACCACCTCTCTCTCTCTCTCTCTCTCTCTCTCTCCTATAACACACCACCTCCCTCTCTTTTTCTCTCTCTCTCTCTCTTTCTCTCTCTCTCTCCCTCAGCCGTATGAGGGCTTGAAGATTCAGGACCTGCGGAGGTTGAAGGACATGTTGATTGTAGAGACGGCAGACATGCTACAAGCACCTCTTTTCACAGCTGAGGCTCTTCTACGAGCTCACGGTAAACACCCTCAAACCGAACCGAACGCCTTCCAAAACGCCACGTAAACGTCGACGAGCATCAGCAAACAGCAAACGTATCCATCACCGAGTGCTGATGCCGTTACGACGTTGTGGCATTGTGTTTATAGCTGCTTTTTTTTTTCTTTTTTTGGGGGGGGTTATGCATAGTCATTTAATTTGTATCTTGGCAAAATATCAACAACCACAGTTTTCTCTGCAAAAACTGATGGAAGAGGAGATGAAAAGCAGAGCTGGTAGCTACGAGCTTCTCATCTTTCTTCATGTTATCACAGCTTGTAATCAACAACTTTTTAATGACCTTTAAAACTAATCAACTCCTCAGCTGGTCTCGCAGCCCTTTGACATCGCAGACACTTTAAAAACGATGAAGCCAGCTTCAGCTTAAACACCGAAGCTACGCACGAACCTCCTGCTTGCTAAGTTATTAGGCCTCCTTTCCTGTGCAAGACAACACGAAGACGCTATTTTGAATTCTAGTTAAGATTGCTGCTCCAAACTGAGCATTAAAAACGACAAAATAGTCCTGCTCTGTTCGCATGTAGCTACATGTTTGTGTCAGTTGAGTGGGGAAAAAAAAAAAATGTTTGAATGTGAAGAATGATGGAAGAGAATGTCTGACATGTGCTAGAGTAATCGTCCATCTGACTGTCTTATCAGTGGCTGTAAAATTAGTCTGATATAACCGTGAAGTCAAACTGTCTGCGATCGCATTCCTTGCCCCTGAGGAGAAGGGTGAGGCTTTGAATACCTTTAGCTGGAAACAGAGCGTGTGCCAAGACTGTAGTATTTCATTCTCAGCCATGAGAGAGTCTGTTGACCTTGCCTTTTAAAAAAAATGCAGAGAATTACTTCTGCTAGAAGCATCAATCCCATATCCGTATGTGAAAACAGCCTGTGCAGAAAGTTCCTTTCGGAACAAAATGCTTTGACCCGTGAAGAAATAAACTTAAGGTGCTATATAAATAAGAAAAGGTTGAAAAGCGGACGGTTTGAGATGGAACTGTCGCAGTCCAGCGACATTTTTTTTTTTTTTACGCTTTTCTGTTCCAATGCCGTAGACTGGGACAGAGAGAAACTCCTGGAAGCTTGGATGTCCAATGCGGAAGACTGCTGCCAACGTTCAGGCGTTCAGATGCCGACCCCTCCCCCCAGCGGCTACAACGCCTGGGACACCCTTCCTTCCCCCAGGACCCCTCGAACCACCCGTTCCTCTGTTACCTCGCCTGACGAAATCAGCCTGTCGCCTGCCGACGAGGGTCTGGCCCTGGTGAGTGGTCTTCCCCTAACGAATTTTACGCGCAGGTTCATTAACGAGAGGGAGCACTGCGCATTGCAGAACTCTTTTAATATTACAACATCTGGGTCATGAGAATTTATGATGTATCAAGAGTCTGTCCATACGCTTGAGGGCCGTAGCAGTCGGACGTGAGACCTGTTAGGAATTAGAATTAAGAATTGGAATCTCACGAGAGAACGCATCAGTTCCCAAACCACCGGGTGTAGGTACCAGCGTTTCAGGCTGCACACGCAGTAAATAATGTTTTCTGTTTGTTTGTTTGTTTGTTTGTTTGTTTGGTCATGTTATGTTTATAGTGTGGAATTTGTATGTGCACCATCTCGGTGTTTGAGGACCCCGTGGACATGTCGTGTGGGCATGAATTCTGCCGAGCATGCTGGGAAGGGTAAGAGGAACGATTTATGCTCCATTCCCTCGCATGTTTCTGAATCAGTTTTATAGATCTGTGTCAAATCTGTCTGCTGCAAGTTTGCAAGTGAAATCAGGTGATTTAAAGCTCAGTAGGTATGCTGGATAGAGATATGTGGTTTTCAGAATGGCAGATTTTCTTTCTTTCTTTCTTTCTTTTTTTCTTTTTGTGATAAGCTGTCTTGATAAAAAAAAAAAAAAAGATGCTTTTTTTTTTTTTTTTAAATGTTGGCATTTCAGTGGGCCTCCTTCTAAACTTAGTCTGTCTGTCTGTTTGTCTGTCTGTCTGTCTGTCTGTCTGTCTGTCTGTCTGTGTGTGTGCGTGTGTGTGTGTGTGTGTGCGTGCGCGTTTATGTATATCTGTGTGTGTGTGTGTGTGTGTGTCAGGTTTTTGAATTTAAAGATCCAGGAGGGGGAGGCCCATAACATTTTCTGTCCAGCCTATGACTGTTTCCAGCTGGTTCCTGTGGAGGTCATAGAGAGCGTGGTTTCCAGGGAGATGGACAGACGCTACTTGCAGTTTGACATTAAGGTAGCGTTCGAGGCACAGGGTCACCCAACGGCACTATTGAAAATGTCACAACCGATAGGTTTCTGACAGCCGCAGCGTTATGTAAGATTATTACTGATATTTTTTCTGGATTTGCTGCATTTTTGAAGAGTACTTGCTGCTTTTTCAGGGTAGTCTGCAAGCCGATTACAGTCATTTGTGTTGAGTCAGCAGTACACATGTGTTTTCACACTTCAGATGTATTTACAATCTGCATAGCACCAAAGGGTTTATACATGTACTCATTTAGCAGAGCCTTGGATCCAAGGACACTTACAGTGCAGATGTACATTTTCTTTAGTATGTGTGTTACCCGGTCATCAAACCCATTAGTCTACCACTTGAGCCACAGGAGTGATACAAATACAGACACACATACAAACACAAGCACACATAAAAAAAAAACAAAAAAAAAACACACGCACACACACACACATACATACATACACATACATTCTGTACATGACATTTGTGATGGCAGACGTTGATAGCCAGGAATGTTTTCACAACTTTTTTCCCCCTCTGAATGACACTGAATGTATGATGTAATGTACGAGTGCTGTCCATAGTAGAGACGGTGTATATCTCTTTTTGGTTTTCAGGCCTTTGTGGATAATAACCCGGCCATTCGCTGGTGCCCCGTGGCGAGATGTGAGAGGGCAGTTCGGCTGTCCAGACCGGGCCCCGGTGCCTCAGACCCCCTCAGCTTCCCCCTGCTCAGGGCCCCCGCTGTGGACTGTGGGAAGGGCCATCTGTTCTGCTGGTGAGTGCTCAGGAACCCAGTCAGCTCTTTCAACCAACAGCCATTTCATCCTTTTTCTGTCTGTGGTTGGCAGAGCGACTGGACTGTACTGGCCTTTTTTTTTTTTGTCTTGATTCGGGATGGATTTGCACTGTTCTAATGCAGTTTAGAGGTGTCTTTCTCTCTCTCTTTCTCTCTCTCTGTGTCTGTTCTCACACCTTCTCTTTTTGCCCATTAAAAAGAAAAAAAAAAAACCTGTTTCAGTACTAACTGCCCTTTGCTTCTCTCTCTCTCTGTCTCTCTTCCCCTCTCTCTCTCTCTCTGTCTTTCTTCCCCTCTCTCTCTCTCTCTCTGTCTCTCTCTCTCTCTCTCTCTCTCTCTCTGTCTCTCTTCCCCTCTCTCTCTCTCTCTCTCTCTGTCTCTCTTCCCCTCTCTCTCTCTCTCTCTCTCTGTCTCTCTTCCCCTCTCTCTCTCTCTCTCTCTCTCTCTCTCTCTCTCTCTCTCTGTCTGTCTCTCTTCCCCTTTCTCTCTCTCTCTCTTTCTCTCTCTCTCTCTCTCTCTGTCTCTCTTCCCCTTTCTCTCTCGCTCTCTCTCTCTCTCTCTCTCTCTCTCCTCTGTCTGTGTAGGGAATGCCTTGGTGAAGCCCATGAGCCCTGTGACTGTCAGACATGGAAAATGTGGTTGCAGAAAGTCTCTGAGATGAAGCCTGAGGAATGTGAGATATGCCACCGCCTCGTCCTTTTTCCACACAGCACATGCTTTTCACTCACCTCCTCCTTATCACAGCAGCAAAAAATGCCGCCCAATTGTCCCTCACTTACATGCCACCCATTAAGCCATTAGCTCTTCAGATATGAAATAAAGTTCACGTTACAAACACGCGTAAGCTCTCTGCCGAGCAGAACAAGACATTTTTTTACAACGTGAAATCTTTTCAGTCGTTCGGGCTCATCATAGTCATCCTTCATGAGGGTCATTTGCTTTTGTGTTCTTTTCTCCACCTCTCCCGATAGTGGCTGGAGTGAGTGAGGCCTACGAAGACGCTGCCAACTGCCTGTGGTTGCTGACCAACTCCAAACCCTGTGCCAACTGCAAGTCGCCAATCCAGAAAAACGAAGGCTGTAATCACATGCAGTGTGCCAAGGTGAGTGGAGCAGCAGGAAGTGAAAAATGCCAAAGGCCTGCAGATGCACTGCAGCTTCAGTCTCAGGTTGTACTCTTTGTTTCTCAGATAGGTTTCTGCCAATGTCCAAGTACTGCTTCGTCAGATCTTCTTCAACTGAGAGAGAGAGAGAGTGTGTGTGTGTGTGTGTGTGTATGTCCATATATATGTGTGTTTGTGTTTGTGTTTCTGTTTGTGTGTGTGTGTGTGTGTGTGTGTGTGTGTGTGAGGGTGTGCTTGTCTGTGTGTGTGTTAGTGTGTATGTGTATGTCCTTGAGGGTCTGTCTGTGTGCATGTGTGTATGTCTGTGTGTGTGTGTGTGTGTGTGTGTGTGTAATTGAGGGTGTGTGTGGTCATGTGTGTATGTCTGTGTGAGTTGGTGTGTGTGGTCATGTTTGTGTGTCCGTGTGTGTGTATGTCTGTTTGTGTTTGTGTGAGTGTGTGTGTGTGTCCGTGTCTGTGTGTGTTTGCGTGTGTGTCTGTGTGTCCGTGTCTGTGTGTCCGTGTCTGTGTGTCCGTGTGTGTGTGTCCGTGTGTGTGTGTGTCCGTGTGTGTGTGTGTCCGTGTGTGTGTGTGTCTGTGTCTGTGTGTGTGTGTGTGTTTGCGTGTGACACTTGAGCAGGGCAGTCTTTCATTTACACCACGCTGTGTAAGGCTGAAGGGCTCTTTGACGTCAGAGGCAGGTGTTTGAATAAAAAGCCATGTGGAGGCCCAAGCCTCACTGTTATTTCCTTAATGAAGGCTTAACTGAAGACCCCAGTGACAGATAAAGAGCGCAGAGATGAGGCACATTCATCCTCACACCACAGCACATGCAACACTCAGAATAACCAAGGAAACATCTCACAGTCCACATTTGGAAGCAATGTCAATATTACTGCTTAAACCATGACAATACGTCGATTTATGTAGCTTTTCTGCCGTAAACTCACAGAGGTTCTATTCATGTGTAATTCACAGAAATGTCTGTGAGCATGAGTGTATGAAAACTGTTTATCCTAATACTTAAATTAGAGTTTAGTCTGGTGGTGTTTCATGAAGAGTTATTTCAGCGTGCTGTAAAGTCAGAATAATCAGTTAGCTGCCATCTTTTGAATTTATTGCCATTTGATGTCAAATAATTAACATCCACTCTCTGAACTGTAGTTTTCCTTCATTTTGGGCTGCCTGTAGCTGATCTGAGATCAGTTTCCAGTGACTTAAGAGAAAAGATTGACTAAGAGCATAGGTAGGGACGGCTGTTGTCCAGGACCAGTTACAGTAAGCAGAAAGAATTCCATGGGAGAGGTTTTTGGAAACACTCTCTCCTTTCTTGTGGTCAGGGCGCAAGCTTTTTTTTCCCCTTCCTGTTTTACAAGAGTAAAACATTGGCAAAACCTATCCCCATCCACCCATAATGGACTTTTAACACGTCACTTTTTCAGACTGTTCATTATTTTGTCAAACTGTCTCTATGAATAATGTAAAATGTGTTTAAATTCTCAGAGACAGTCTTACACATTTATTTAAAAGAAGTGTAAAAATAACTTTTAAAAATCCTTAAACGTACCAAAGAGATTCCCTCCTTCCTTAGAAAATAAACTTTAAAAGCAGTATTACCATGAAGAGAGTGTCTGTAAGGGACAGAGCAGTAGGACCCTGTTTAACTGGTCTGTGTGTGTGTGTGTGTGTGTGTGTGTGTGTGTGTGTGTGTGTGTGTGTGCGCGTGCGCGTGCGCGTGTCTGTGTCTGTGTCTGTGTCTGTGTGTCTGCGTGTGTGTGCACGCATGTGTGTGGGGGGGGTGACCTTCTGTTACCTGTGGAGAAACAAACTCCTGTGTTGCTAGGTAACAGGAAGGACTTGAAACCTCAAGTGTATTGATTAGATCACTTTAGAGAGTCTCTGCTACATTTGTACTCTTTCACAAAAGCATATTTACAACACGCCGGCTCCCAGTTAAGCATGTGAAATGTCTCTGCTCGAGTAAAGCAGTTTAGCTCCAAACAGCGAAAAGACTCTGTGACTTTGTGCGTGGAAAAACCTTTAAAGGAGAGAAAAAAGAAACGAGCTCGTTTTATTCACAGCCGACGTAAGAGTCAGTCTTATTCATCTCCTGTGCTCTGATCTAATTATGGTTTAGATGTTGGAATTGCTGTGGAAGCAGAATTGGCCTGTTTGTCTCAGTGTGTGTGTGTGTGTGTGTGTGTGTGTGTGTGTGTGTCTGGTTGCTCTGTCTACAGTGTAAATATGACTTCTGCTGGATCTGTCTGGAGGAATGGAAGAAACACAGCTCCTCTACCGGAGGTTACTACCGCTGTACCCGATACGAGGTCATTCAGCAGGTGGAGGAGCAGTCTAAGGAGATGACAGTGGAGGTAAACATACACACACCACACACACACACACACACACACACACTCACTCACTATCCATGAAAAGGGGTGCTTGCAAAACGTAGCGACAGATGTACACACATATTGCTCAATGATCGACGGTAATTTTAGGACATAAAAATTTAAGCAGCTGATTTGAGCAAAACAGTTATTTTCCTCGTTCTGAAGTGGTCTGACAGTCTGTTTAGCTTTGAATGTACCCTAGCCCCACCATATAAGTGGTGAATTTGCATATGCACTTTTTCTGCCCCAAATGCCTCTCCTGCCTCTTGGAAAATTCATTGTACTTCAACAATAACTGTACACAATGGGCATTGTCCTCCTTTTTTCTTTCTTTTTCAAACTGTAGAGAATCATTATCTTTTGTGCTACGCTGTAGTTTTAGCATCTTTCTGGCGGAACATTGGCATTCAGCTCTGTCTGACATGGTCTCGACAGGACTACACAATAAAAACACAGTGTTACCGTCTCTGTCATACATTATTAAATTGTAATAACTGTTTGATACACTGAAATAGTCTTTTTCTCTTAGCACTGTCTAGTTACTGTTGGCTGAAGGTGTGTGATTATGAACACAGCTAGTCTGAAGTTTGATGAGAATATGTGCAGTAGTTACATAGCTTACTAATGTGAGTGTGTGTCAGTCTGAG
>NC_044506.1:18021950-18076950 GCF_902362185.1 Chanos chanos | reverse complement strand
GTGTGTGTGGTTATATAACAGTGTTTGTAATTTTTCCAATTATAAGAGTGTTCTTTATATAAAAGAAATAAAGAAATGCATTTACCTGATAGCTAATCATTAATCAGCTTCTAGGTTTGCATGAATGCATGTTTTTTTTCGACTGCTTTTATACATGGACAGTTTTTCGATTGCTTTACTGGCATTACATTGCACCACATTATTTTAGTTGGCACTTAGTCTTGACGGTGTCTCCATGGCATCCCTTGAATGTGCAAGTAAGTCATTTTCAAGTGCAAACCAGTTTGCTGTTGCACTGTCCTCAACAAATGTTAAACACAAGCCATGTTTTTGTTCTTACAGAAACCCAAGAGGGAGGCAGTTCTCGAAGACACGGTCTCTCAACGGTGAGAATTCTATGGATAACATGCAGCTCCTCAGAAAGTCGTACTGGTCGTACTTCCAAAGATTTTCTACCCTCCATTTGAAAACTCTGCTCAAATGACTGTTAAAGGAGCACAAGTACAAAAGTGCAGAAACATCACACCCCAGTTTTTCCAATTATGAGAAGTTGTTTTTGAAGCCAAACATTCCTCTTAAAACAGCAGGCTACATGCTATATGCCAGCCAACTGACAAAAAAAGAAAAAAAATTCAACCCAGCAGGCCATGAATTCGAAACTGCACGTTTTTACAAATCTAACCAGTAGCTTTCAGTGACTGAGAATTTTTACCAAACGTTTCATATAGATTCAGAGCGGCATGTAAAACATCTGTGAATATATTGGTTTTGTTTCAGGGGCTTGGCTCTCTCGACGAGGATGACCCTAACATCCTGCTGGCCATCCAGCTTTCCCTGCAAGAGTCTGGGCTGGCCTTGGACTCCGAACCCCAGGACACACTAAACAACGAGGCATCTTTGGGTGCTATTGGTTCCTCTTTACCTTCGAGGCTGGATCCAGTTCCCCACGCAGTGGAACTGCCCAGAGCTTCCCTCAGCAGCTCGGAGCTCCTAGAACTGGGCGACAGCCTCATGAGACTGGGAAACCTCACCAACCAGTACCCTCCCCCGAACATGAACCCTTACTCCGAGCCCCCCGGAGACGCCGACTGCCTCAACCCCTCAGACAATGCCAACCTACTGGGCAACATCATGGCCTGGTTCCACGACATGAACCCCCAGAACATAGCACTCATTCCCTCGGCCACGTCGGACTCCGGACCCCCGGACGCGCCCTCCTCCGGAGAGGTCGCGGAGCCGCAGGCAGAGACCCGAGAAGGAGAGGCGGAGGCGGGCAAACCCGAGCAGTTCGTGACCCTCCAGCAGTCGAAGGAGAGCAGTGAGCTTGAAAGGCCGAGCGTCCTGGAGCTGGAGCACGTGGAGGACGGGCTCCTGCCCAAGGCGGAACCGGACGCGGACGACCCGCGACGCGGCGCCGACCACGCTGCCGCCGTCCCCGGAAAGAACGACTCCGAATCCAGCCCCCTGCGGCCCGAGCTCTCTCCGGAATGGGAGGAGCAGGTGCACCTGGTGTGAGGGACGAGTCACAAATGCAGTTCACCAACCTGAGTGCTCTTAACACGGCCAAACGCGTCAAGTACAGAAGCAACGGTGGTAACGGAAATAAAAATGAGAGGTGGGGGGGGGGGGGAGCGCTGCCCAAAAGAAAAAAAAAAAGAGCTTAATTAAGCAGGAGATTAGGTGGTGAGTTCCACTACTTAACGAAACCTAAATTGCCATAGAGAATACAGTTTGGTGCCCAGAGCCATGCGACGTACAAGTTCGGGCGGGGGGGGGGTGGGGGGGGGGGGGGGGGATTTCTAGGCAGTTTCGTCGTGACATGAGATTAACCCCTTCTGGTGCCACAGTGAAAAGATCTTTTAGGAAAGGAGTATTAAGTCAGTTAACACCATTGTTAACTTAGAGATGGGTTTGTGTTTTGTATTGATGGAAATGAATAAAAGTGTTAAGAAGATTGCTTATTTTAATTGAGAATGCATCAATGAAACATGATTGGTTTCTTATAATTTAATGTTATTACAGAATCAAATCACTGTTGTGTCCTGAATGATTTTCCATTTCGTGAACTCACTCCTCATACATGCTTTCTTTTCTTTCTTTCTTTCTTTCTTTCTTTCTTTCTTTCTTTCTTTCTTTCTTTCTTTTCTTTTCTTTTCTTTCTTTCTTTTGGGGGAGGGGTATGCCTTGAGTAGGTGTGCTGAATTACTACAATCAGGTACATGAAGTGGATTCAGTTGAGGTGCTATTGCTAAAACACACTGTGTTTATTCAGATGATCTCTGGTCTTTCATCTCTCTTTTTCTTGTATGTCATCAGATTTCAAAAAATCCAGTCATTCACAAGTTGGATTAGGTAATAAATTGGATTAGGTGTGTGTGTCTATATATATGTATATATATATATATATATATATATAAGATGCATATCAAACAAGAGATATTGGTTTATCTTTTGAGCGCTGCGATTTTAACACTGACAGACATGTTACCAAATGCGCTGTCCTGCATTAACTGCTTATCTTAATTCTCCTTGAATACTTCATTACTTTCCACTCCCAGGGCAGAGTTCTCTTATTTAACTTTAATTAAGTTTAATTGCTTTCATTTCAGCAATACCCACCAAACTCATCATCACCATGGTAACGGAGCTGTTCCTGTCATTTACCTGCAACCACCAAATCTTAAAATCTTCTTCGATGTTTTTGTTGTATAAAGAGGCTTAGCGGTTGTCAAACTGACACTCCTTCAGTCACTTGAAGGCATACAGTGTGTTTTCGCAATAGTGTTTTGTGTTGGTTGTGTATTCTTCAGTGACGGGGCATCACACTCACACTATCGGTTTAGTTTTTTAAACAGTCTTCTTGCCCAAATCAAACTAGCGGCGTGTGCAGTCTTTTCAGAAGCACTGTGGTAATGACATAAATTGTGCCTACTTTTGCTAAGAGCCAATCACGTATCTTACGCAAACCACAAGATTACTATTATTGTTATTATTGGTATTATTATGGGTTTTTTTCTTTTAAGTTTGTAGTTAGGCTTAGAAATGGAACAGTATGTCATGTTGAACATACATTGTGTTTGGTGTTTGGTTGTTTCTCATATCAAAATGTGGTTTGAAACGGACACATCTGAGAAAAGCTGGGACACAGTTATAATCCTGTATTGGGGAGTGTTGTTCCCTGTGTTCTGTGTTTGAAACTATGCCACTTGTAATGACAGTGCGGTAAGCTTTTGAACAAGCTTTCGCTCTGATCTTCTAGATCTTTAGTTTGCAGAAATGGAAAAGAGTTTTTGCTGCTCTTTAAACATGTTAATTCATCTGTGTTCATACATGTGCCTTTTGTATTGTCTCCAGCATAATTATTTATTGATTCATCAAATTTAGTGTTTCCTATGGCAACATAAAAAAAAAACACTCACCATGAAGATCTTATGAATTCAGCAGTCTCCAAATGTTTTTTTTTTTCTTCCTCTTCTTGGTCTAATGTGTTTATCGTTCTGCTCAAACAAAGGTTTAATTTCATTTTGACCAGAGTCCATGGTTTCAGACTTCAAACATTTTCTAAGTCATCATTTAAACAATTTTGTTTTTGTTTACTCCTTGTTTTAGGGCTGCATAGGAAAAAAAAATGTTAAACGATACTCTGAAAAACTGAATATTAGAAGAAGTGCTTTTTTTTTTTTTTTTAGCAGTAATATATAATTTAATACACAGCTTACTGTTTTTAGAGTGTAGCAATTATAGGAGCAAACACTGTTATTTTAGTTCCTTAAATCGTTGGATTGGAACTTTACCGATGCAGATGCTTAAAGAGATGATTCCTTGGATTGGATTAAAGACTTGAGGAGAGGATAGACTGTTTAGCCTTTGCTATTATATGTCGCTTAGTGGCTCCCTAGGTAATATGTCAGTTTTATGCTTAGGAGCACAGTCAAGCTCTGTAGTGAGGGTGAACAGTATCAAGTTGGTAAATTTCATTAGGTGTTTATTTTTCCTTTTTTTTTTTTTTTTGTTTTTGTTTATTTCTGAAGCACTGTTTTAAGTTGTGGATTTTTGCCATCGTCTACAGCTTCACGCGAATGTTGTGCACAGAAAAAAAAAAAAAAAAAAAGATGACATTGGGAACTGTTTGTATTTCCTTTGCTACTGAATTGAAAAGTGTCAATGGGAGTGGCATATTTTTTTAAACGCATTTGCATTTTTATTGTTAAGACAACCATTAACCTTGAATTGTCATTTGCACTCTCATATACTATACTTGATACATTCCCAGTTTATATGAAAGTGAGCAGTTTTTCTTTCTTTTTTTTTTTGTTCTGATGTGTGGCCAATAAATGAAAGTATCAGTAAAGGTTTACTCTTAATTAAAAAGCCATTCAGCCTCTGTCTGAGTTTTTTTTTTTTTTTCATCTACACCCCCCCCCCCAAAACAACAACAACAACAAAAACAGGATGTAGTAGCCATATCTGTATAGAGTGTGTCTAAAAACTGTTCTGCCCTGTGTCAGTGCCTCTCTCTGTTATGTTTTTGAAGCATATCTGCAAAGAAATGATATTCACACACAGACACCCAGACCCTTGCTTAGTCACCCGCATTCAGGACAGTCCTTCACTTTCGCAGGGATTTTTGACCATGTACAAATGTAGCATGGCTAGAATTCAGACCACACTATGACATCAGTTTTCCACATCATTTTTAGTCATTTACAACCATTGTGCTCATACTTTTTTTTTGCGGTTAGGTCAGAACAAAGCAAATACAGCGGGTGAGAAGGTGTGAGTGATTTACTCTATTTTGGATTCAGAAGCTGTTAGTATGTAAGGATGAAGTCTTAATCCTGAAAAACACAGAGGTACTCGTCAGCATCTCGTAAACAAAGTGAGTGGATTGAACCGCTTAATTTATTTCCGATCTTTCTATTACACGTCGAATCACTGTGCACTAATCCTCGTGGTCTCGAATTTAGACAATCTGAAAGCGAGTCCTGTTGTAAGGTCTTCACTGAGCAAACGTTTTTAACTCCAACTCTTACAGATATTATGAGATAGCCGCTAGAGGGAGCAGTCGTCTTTACAACCCAGCGTCTTGCTATGAAAAACGCGTACACGCTCCTTCAGAAGTTTACGCAAATATTGGAGGGTCTTGCATCCTTTTCTTTTCGTTTGGGTGACACGACGCATGACTTAGTCAACGTGGACATATTTTGTGTGTACTAGACTATGAATTACGTCCACTTTATTTAGTTTGTAATAATAAGAACAGAAAACAGGTTGGCAACTTTTTCTTTCCTGAGAGGAGTACTAAATTGCAGAAGACAAGACAAACATTGGAGATGGGCAAATTACAGTCGAAACACGGTAAGGCGTGGGCTAATATAATATCGTGTTGATTGGTTTTTCTTCAATCATAGATTGGACTGCCCTTAAAATAAATTACATTTGTCACCCCTCCGACAGCAAGCACACCCCGGGAAAATCCTGAAGGTGAGTATTAGGCATTTAATGTCCTCTGAAACAAAAAAAAGGTCAAAAATAGCGTTTTGCTCAATATAAACTCTTTACCATTTGTATATCTATTAGGTGGTGCACTCCCAGCGAACCGGGATTTCTACCAGAGCGAGCAGGCGGACGTGTGCTACGAAACGGACAAAATGAACGCGAAACAGGTAGCGCACGGGCTGATGCGGCAGGAGAATATGAAGTAGTTTTTGACGTAGTTTAGGATGACAGAGGGAATAGATTATGGTTTGATTTAAAGTTGGTCTTAATAATTAGAGTCAGCACTCTTTCGGATAAAACAATTTCGTGACAGACGCTTATTAAATTAAAAATGTGCAGCAGACTTATGTCATTACGTTAGTAATGGAATTAGCAGGTACGACAGTCAGAGAAATTGTCATTACAGAATGTTGTTGGAAAACTTTTATCTTCTCTGGGGACCACAGTTCTAAATGAAATTGTGTTCATTTAAGATATGTTTTATAACAGGACATGTTTTATGACGTGGTGAAGAAAAATGGCAACAGATCACAATGCGGCACAGTGTGACCTTCTAAACTTGGACTTTTATAAATCGTTCTCTTGGCTGGTATTTGACATGTTCATCATTACAGTGTGGATAGAATACCCCAAAGTAAATGGTTTACTGACCCTAAAAGCACAACCAGTTTTCCAGTGGTATTTTAGGGTAATTAGCTCTCTCTCTCTCTCTCTCTCTCTCTCAGTAATAATACAGTGTGGAGCCTTCATCTCTGTGTGAACTGTCTGTGGCTGAGAGCCAGGACAGCAGGGTCTTCATGCACAGCTCCATCAAACATCTGGTACTGCTCTATGACAACGGAAAGAGAGGGGCTTTGCTGGGTGGGAAAAGGGGGAGTGCTTGTCAGGGGAGCAGATGAAGGTGTAGCTAAAGGGGTGACTGGTATGAACAGCAGAGGCGCGGGTCTCTATTTTGGAGGGGTGGAATATGGTAGGAGAGGCCCCTGCTTTCCCGCTGTTGGTCAACAGAATCTCGAAAGAGTCTCGGAAAACCAGAGCAGAGGTCACGTTTCTGTTTTGCTCATTTTCACGAATTGGCATTTGTTGGGAGAGCTGATTCTTATTAAGGGTAGACTGTAACCACAAGAATACTGGAATTGTTAATATAACAAAAGAAAACAGCAGACGCAAAGACTTGCGTATGAAGATGGGCAGCATCTCTGTTTTGAATGGTACATCTGCTAATGCAAGAAAACCAAAGCCATTCATAAGGAAACACGATCCAGTTAAGTAGGCTGAAAACTATGAAATCCAACCTCATTTAATAAGCTTCTTCAAAAAGGGAATATTTAAACGGGAAAAGTCTGTGAGAAGTCTGTTTCAGTTCATCTGATCACCTCAGACATTGTTTAAAACTCCCTGGTGAGCGTGTGTTTAGCAAGTTGCATTACATATCACGGTCTGTCTGTGGAGGGAACCTTCCCAAAAAGCGTCTTCAAAGCCTGTCTGCTTTTTAGATCTTAAGATATTGTGTCCCTTTATATGCGGCCAAATTTAGCCGATCTCCACGTTAGTGCCTTTGATGATTTTTCTGTGTTTCCCAAACCGATTGTTGTTGCAAGAAGCAGCTGTCACAGCTGTATCAGGGAATTGTATCAGCAAATCAAAATAAATATCTTATTAATGTGATAAGCCATATCTTTGATCTTTATTCATTTTGGTGAACATTTCCTGGTATATTAGATCCAACCACCGTTTGTCTGTTTGCTTGTTTGTTTGCTTGTTTGTTTGTTTGTTTGAAGATAATTCTTAACAATTTTCCTACAGTGCTGGATGACAAACAGATTTTACATATGTGTTCCCTCATTTCTATATCCCAGGTAGCCATGTAAGGTCACAGTACAGCTCCATTCAAATGAGACTCATTTTAACAAGTAGTGCATTGGCAAAGATAAATTGTTGAAATGAATTATTTGGGGCACATTTTTAGATGGGGGGCATATAAGGCCTTCTTTTGAAACAAAATTGGTCTCTGTTATTGGTTGATTCAGGATGAAGGAATACGCTTTCCCACTCTTGAGCGTAAAATAGACCATTGCCGATATTGTTCACGTATGTGTCTCTTATCAACTTTATTCTGGTAGTGAATCGTTTTAGAGCATATCCCACATAACCCTGTTGTATTCAGTATTGATTCTTGTTTATCTCATTGATTTGAATATGGGTAGTTTGCGAAGTTTCTTTTTGTTCATCTAATGTGTCCTCTTTTTGGGGAATATGTTACTTTAAACGTCGGGCACTGTTTCTCAGGACCGTGTTTTGAAGCTTAACTGTGACGCTGATCTTTTGTTTCAACGTCCTGCAGTTTGAATCATCCAGACAAGGACACTTTAAACAGCCTAGTGAATGAGCTCAAAGGATTCGCTGTTTGTATGGAAAGACTGTTAGAATCACCACAGTTTTTTTCTCCTTTTCCTTTATGTGGTCCCACTTCAAAGGCCACGGCGGGGGAAGCACGTAGCATGGGCAGTGTCTGCTGTCTCTTTCTCATCGGAACAGCAGGCACAGGGGTGGTCTTGGTGTGTTTATGCGAATGGATAGAAAAATAAATACCGAAGATGACAAGAAGTGCCGTTCCTGCGTTGTGGCTGGTGCCTGACGCGCGGTATTTTCCTGGTGCGTTACCGTGTTCGCTGACGGGTTTTGAAGATTTTTTTTCTTTTCTCGGTCAAAATTGTTCAGAAGGTGAACGCGTTCATTTCCTGACCCGTGTTAATCTGTGGTTTGGATCAGAGGTTGGGGGGAGGGAGGTGTGTGTGTGTGTGTGTGTGTGTGGGGGGGGGGGGGGTCTGGATGAATATGCATATAGTAGTAAGTACCAGCAAATTTTAAAGTACAAAAGTATGTAATTCATGAAAATGAATTCATAGATCTGACCTTCTGAAAGTGCATTCATGAGAAAGAGGAGTGAGGCTCATGAGAAAGAGGAGTAAAGCTCATAAGAAAGAGGAGTAAAGCTCATAAGAAAGAGGAGTGAGGCCCATGAGAAAGAGGAGTAAAGCTCATAAGAAAGAGGAGTGAGGCCCATGAGAAAGAGGAGTAAAGCTCATAAGAAAGAGGAGTGAGGCCCATGAGAAAGAGGAGTAAAGCTCATGAGAAAGAGGAGTAAAGCTCATAAGAAAGAGGAGTAAGGCTCATAAGGAAGAGGAGTAAGGCTCATGAGAAAGAGGAGTGAGGCTCATGAGAAAGAGGAGTGAGGCCCATGAGAAAGAGGAGTAAAGCTCATGAGAAAGAGGAGTAAAGCTCATAAGAAAGAGGAGTAAGGCTCATAAGGAAGAGGAGTAAGGCTCATGAGAAAGAGGAGTGAGGCTCATGAGAAAGAGGAGTGAGGCTCATGAGAAAGAGGAGTGAGTCTCATAAGAAAGAGGAGTGAGGCTCATGAGAAAGAGGAGTAAAGCTCATAAGAAAGAGGACTAAGGCTCATAAGAAAGAGGAGTGAGGCTCATGAGAAAGAGGAGTAAAGCTCATAAGAAAGAGGAGTGAGGCTCATGAGAAAGAGGAGTGAGGCTCATGAGAAAGAGGAGTAAGGCTCATAAGAAAGAGGAGTGAGGCTCATGAGAAAGAGGATTAAAGCTCATGGGAAAGAGGAGTAAAGCTCATAAGAAAGAGGAGTGAGGCTCATGAGAAAGAGGAGTGAGGCTCATGAGAAAGAGGAGTAAGGCTCATAAGAAAGAGGAGTGAGGCTCATGAGAAAGAGGATTAAAGCTCATAAGAAAGAGGAGTAAGGCTCATGAGAAAGAGGAGTAAAGCTCATAAGAAAGAGGAGTAAGGTTCATAAGGAAGAGAAAGAGGAGTACGGCTGAACAAAATCAGATTAATGTCAGTGTCAGAGGAGTAATAGCAGAATCTTTATTTATTTATTGATTGATTGATTGATTTTTGTATTAGAACCTATCCAGACTTGCTGTGCTCTGTGATTCATAACGAAATTATGATGTTTGCTCAACTGTATAACAAAAGCTCCTTTTATCACCAAACCTGTGAGTGTGTGTGTAGTCAGACCAAGAGAACCTTGGCTTTAACTACAACAGGACTGGCTTATTCAGACACTGCAAGCAGATCTCTTAATCTTGAATGCGTGTAAAATTTGAATTGATATTTGAACTTAATTTGTGTTTCCATTAGTCGTGCTCTAACTGACTAAAAGGGAAAGGACAGTAACCAGTAAAGACTGTCGTGGAAAATATAAGGCAAGTGTTAGTCACTCTAATACTGAAATGCTAAATTGGCTTATGTCTCACTGTCAGAACTATTTTTGAACTCATGAAAGGCTAATATGATAATATTTTTATGACCTACCTAAACAACTATGTCATCTCCTGTTCCTAGACACATTGGCTGTCTGTCTCTGTTAAGATAAGCATCTATTTTTGTATTACACTGTACGGTAAATGTTTTTTTTTTTGTTTTTTTTATAATGACATGTTTGCATGAGCACGAACAATCACACGAACTAAAGTCCACTGAGCCGGCGCATCAGGTCTTGTTGTAGTTTGTTTTTAGAGGCCCGAGGCTGCAGTGTTGTTCGTTCTATAACCACGCGATGACTCGCCTGATCAAACCCCCACATCAGGCCGTGAAATACTGAAGGTCAAACACTAACGACCGTCATCTGCGATGCAGAGTCGACAACACTAGGTATTATTTATGTTGTGATTTAAATAATGTCCCAGGTAATCAGATGTGCTCCTCGATGAACCCGGCCTGGGTCATAGGCGGCGTGGAAGAAGGAAACGAGCCTCCGTTCCCGCCGGCGGAGGCAAAACGGGTTTAAAGGATGAGAAGTTCCCGAGTTCACCGACCCGGTGATGTCCATCTGTGGGCAGAATCGTCAGCCCAGCCTTCTGGCCTGTAAACGGAGCCAGCATGAAAGGACGCGGGGCCAGGCCCCGGGGCGTGGCAGCCGCGATGACGTGACGAAGCAGACGGAGGACAGGACGAACCCCCTGCCTGGCCCTTCTCCAGAGCTTTGTTCTCCGGCCCTGGTGTCAGGCTGCAGTCCCGGGCCTCCAGCTTCTCTCCGTCTGATGCCGTTTTATAGCCGACGTGTTGCAACAGATAAACTTTTAAGAGTTGAAAGAGGGTTTTTTTTTTTTTTTTTGACGTGTTATTTCCAGTCAGCGCTTCCCACATGCTGTGGATAGGGGTTAATCATCTGTGCCACAGATGCTCCTACTGCTTGATAGACAGATCCTGTCTCTAATAGAATCTAGTATTATGATGCATGCGTGTGTGTGTGTGTGTGTGTGTGAGTGAGTGTGCGTGTGTGTGTGTGAGTGTGTGTGTGTGTGTGTGTGTGTGTGTGTGTGTGTGTGCGCGCGCGCGTAATGATGGCTCTGTGGGTGTTATTATTTTATGAAATTACAGCCGGAGGTGTAAAACTGACAATGGAAAATGTATCACCTGTGTCACTTATATTTTCAGAAGGGTGGACTTCTGTTTTGTCCATTAACTGATAACATCCAATTAGACTGGTCTGTCCAGTCATACACTCTAGTACTGCTGACATCATTTTACAGGAGAGGTTGTTTTTTTTTGCGGTTGTTTACCAAAACATAAACAAAAGCTTTTTAAAGGTGGCGTTTTGCTCTGGTGGAGCTATTTCCTCTTTTACTTAACGTTTTCTTCAAAACCCCTTCTCTAACCCATCTGAAAATGCATGCCCCTGCTGTTGAAACAGTCAGGGTTACTATGACACACAGTTTTTTTCCCAAGGCTCATTAAATGGTTGAAATTTAACAATAAAAGAAGACGCTGACCTTGATCTGCCCGTCCGGCTTCGGTCTTCCCGGTCTCGCTTGCGTCGCACGACATCCAGCGTCGTGAAGCTGAATGGAGCTATTGGTGTGGGGGCCAGGGATGACCAAAGCTAAAGTCATTTTGCCTGGTGGAGGAAACAGTCCTGAAAGCATTAAGAAAGATGTTGTGTTGATTTGTACAGTAATCTGTTTCACTTCCTCCCCCTAAAAAACAAACAGCAAAATGCGGCTGGGAATAATTTTGCAAGAGACCACAGGAGTGCAAAGAATGAAGTAAACTTTTCTCTGGTGAACACATGGGGACAGAAAAAGCAATGGGAACATGTGTAAACATCCCAGCGAGAGAGAGAGAGAGAGAGAGAGAGAGAGAGAGGGACTGTCATGGTGTTTTGGAGGCAGTTAATTTTACATGTGGCTTTTAAAGTATCAGAGAGCATTAACAAATGCTCGTCTGTAGTACAACCAACAGCAAGCATGTTCTTCAGACACTTTAGAACAAACTTTATGTGTGTCTGTTTGTATATGTGCCTATATGCACCCATATGCTTATATGAGTGCCTGTTTTTCATAGACAATTTCATTCAGGCCAGAGTTTGGAATGGTCTCTCTGGGTCAAATTAATTTCATGTGTTTCTTACATGGGTTTCATCTTAAAGATGTGCGTGTGCATGTTTTTCCTGTTGAAAATATGATAAATATGATATTTAAAGTAAAGCAATAATATTCAACTCTTAGTTATTTGCCTGCAATAGCACAACAAAGATCCAGTTCATCAGGAAGAGATTTTTGTTGTCTCTTGTATTGTTGTTGAGTAATCCATCTACCTATTCTCCTCTGTTTTTAATGTCCTCTCTCTTCTCATGTTTTTTTTTCTTTTCTTGAGGCACTGAGAAGAGAGTTGTGGAATGAAAAGGATGTGGATCTTGACGCCCCCCTAGAGGGTATGAAAGGAACTGCTGATTTATTCTAAGTTGGGTTTTTTTCAAATGAAACCGTATAAGTGAATAGGATTTGATTAGGTGATGTTTTGGTTTGCGTATGTTTAGGGGAGATTATCTTAGCCTTGGTTTGTTGTATTCTTGTGTTTGAGATTTTGAAACATTTTTTGGAAAGTTTCGTAACGCAATGTTAAACCAACGGACATTGACGGTGCTGTTTTTCCAGTCTGTCTGATTTCCAGTCTGTCTGATGTCCAGTCTGTTTGATGTCCAGTCTGTTTGATGTCCAGACATATTGTCAGCAGGTTGTTTCTTTGAATCTTAATCTAAAAAGTAGAATATATTCTATCACTCAAAAATATCTTTTTTTATACTGTTTTATCCAGTAATACTGCCACCAGAGGAGACAACAGAATGTCTCTACCATAACCAATCTCTTCCTCATGAAAATGGAGGACAGCATCCATTCAAAAGGCATTTAAACAGCAATGTAAGGGATTTTATATTTGTTTCTGTGTGGAACTAACCCAGACTCTGTCTTTATGAATCTCCAGCCTAATCGTCTGATGTTTTAATATTAGCAATTTTTATACAGCAAATATATCATGCTGTGTGTCGATGTTGCAGACATAATTCGGAGATGTCCTTTTTATTTTCACATTGTATCTGCTGCAGGACGTGGAGTACAATTTGCCCGTCACGGATGAAAATTGTCAGGAATGGATATTTACTTTGTATGACTTTGGTAACAGTAGCAAAGTTCACAAAGAGGTAACGGTCCGACAGTTTTAACACAGAACGGCACCTCAGTTTTGTTTTATTGTTTTTTTTTTTATGTGTTTCCGTATGTGGGTTCTACATGTTGTGTGTCTCCTCTGGAACAGGATATGACCAGACTGATGCAAACAATCTTTGAGGTGGTGGAAGCGTCAATCAGACAGTCGGTGCTCAGTAAGAGCACGTCCCTCAGAATTCGACTGATCATCACCACGGCTTCCAGTGGCAACAGAGGAGGTAGAAGAGTCTGATACAATTACATTATCACTACGTATGTCGTTTTCCTCACTGTTCATAAACCTGCATTTACGTAGGAATGTTATACCATCTATTACACTACATATGAGAGAGTAATGTAGAAGTACTAAAACTTCACTGTGGTGCTTTTTTACTTACAAACGTTAAGTGAATATATATACTATCCCAGATGAGCTAAATGCATTGTGAAGTATTTCTGATTCTGCTCCACGTGTCTGTTTAGGACACATAATTGTTCTGTCATTAGTTCTTGTCAGTGAGAACTGATGACAGATAGCCTCAGGCTGTTGGGCTGATTTGTATTTTTCACAGAGCCAGCTGTGTTTAATGTTCATTGCACTAACACTTCGGTTAAGTCACAAATATTTCATTCACAACCCTTATCCGCCTCTTAACCAACAGTACTAAAGAAAGACATTAATGAGGCGTTAAATGCTGCCATGGTGTTTGTCGTTTTTATAAAGAGTGATTTATCGTAGAGAGAAGCTGGATGAAAGAGGAGCGTTTTCATATGGTTTACCGATTATCAAACATTTATGAAGCAGTTTTATAATGATTAATGACGTAATGAAGAACATAAATAAAGTGTTAGTAAGTTAACAGTGTTGACTGTGGATCTCCTGTCAGACAGAGACACAAGGCTGACTTTGGCTGAGCGAAGTGATGAGGATGAGATTCTACACTGTCCAGACAACGTCCAGACACGTGCCAGGTCAGATCTGTTTGGGTTACATGGCTAATGAAGAGGATTTAGACGAAGTCGACAGAAACTAGAGTGTGACAATGGCATGGGTCACAAATAGGATTTACTCAGGATGACGTTTCAATAGATAAGAATCTGCTCCACGCACGTTAATGACATAACTTGAGTCATTCCTTAAAAATAAAATTCAAATTCAAACTGTTAACAGAGGACAGATAACCAGCCCTCCAATCAACATAGAGAAAAAGCATTACAGAGTGCATGACAACACAGAACGCAGAAACCACTACCTGAAGCTTGCTGGCCTAGAAAACTGCAATTCCCAAGTTGAAGCAGGTAACAAACTGTTTAAAAAATCCAGCTTTTACACTGTTGCTGACTTTTTTCTTTAATATGTAATCCATATTTGTCATAGAATACTTGCTAAGTTCATTTTTAAACTTGCATGTTTTATATTTTATACTTTGAAAATATTTTTTCCTTTATTTGGTCTCACATACTCAGCAAAGTTCTGCTATAGTTATAGCACAAACTATTAAAGAGAACAATATCTTGATAAAAGTTGCGCTGCACTTGAAATGTTGTTTTTGCTTTTATTAAATAGCTTCTTCGTATTGCTAAACGGGACTATGTATAGCCATGCACTTCATCCGTATTGTACCGGTATTTATACCAGTGACTAAAATATTAATATTCATATATGTTTAGACTCTGATGCTGAGGAACATCGCCTGGGCGGTCTTACCTGTGACCCCCACTCTCGACAACATCGGCCCTCCCACCCAGAGAGCCCATTGGGCGCCTGTTTCCAAGGAACCACGCCCTTCCTGCACTCTCCCAGGAGTCACGGCAAGTCAGCGGGAGCCGGCGGAGACGCCGCGAGGCTCTTCAAACCACACAGCCATCACCCCAGCGTTTGGTGCCAGCCCTTTCAGAACCACCAAACTGGGCACTGGCCTCTGGAGTACAGCCATAGCAAAAAGCTTCATATCAAATCCTCCACACCGTCCAAGCAGAGTTCCCCAGACAGGGATTTCCAGCCGGTGCAGGGCACCTCCTGTGGGGGTGTTGTGTCACTGGCTCAGAGGCACAAACACCATCATCTCCATGAACATCACCATCATCATCATCATCACCATCATCATCACCACTACCATTAAGCGTGACTTTAGTCTGGAGCCTGAGGATGGACACAGACACACGCACACGCACGCACACACATACACACTCACACACACGCAGCTTTAGACTTCTGACTTCAGGCTGTGGGTTTTTTGAAGAGGTCTGGTCGAGTGCCTTCAGAAAGATTCTCTTTTCGCATAGCTCCCTGGAGACTCATAATCTTTGCTTTATGCCCAAGACTGATACAGTATCTCTAGACTCCATGGTCTATGGCTCTGAGTTAGAGAAGTGAAGTGAAGTGAAGTAAACTAGGCGAAAAGACTGCCCAGTGCACAAAAAAAAAACCTCACACTTAAACAAATGGGGAACCTTCAGAATGAAATCAGTGACTTTTCACAGAAACAGCATTTCATACATTTCTCTGAACAGGCCGTAGCTCTTTATTGGCTGATTTGATAATATATGGGATTTAGTGCATGGTCAGTTCCTGTGTTAATACTGTACCAGTGGGACCATGTGTAATAATGTAATGTAACTGACACCACAGTGCTGGAGAAAATTCATAAACAAATCACCTGACAGGCTATTATTAGGGGAGGCATGACACCCATAAAGTAAATATGTAGTACAGTATCTCTATAGGCTTGTAAATAGAACAGCCTCTAAGACCATATAATAAGTGCGTTTGTTAATTAGTTGCTTTGAGTAGAATCCATTACTAACTATCCATTAAGAATCCATGGTTACAATTTTCTGTTGCAGAAAATAATTGACATGTTGAAGCCCAAGAAAGTATTACATTTTAAAATTTTTTAATATATGTAGACAGTAGGGGATTTGTTATTTTTTAACAGGGGGGATGACGCGCCAACAGGGGGGATGACCCAATGGTCACTGACACTACTCTAGAGAGTATATAGGGGGATGGCAGGTTAACAAGGGGGATGCATTTTGGCCATTTTGCTAACAAGGGGATGGCATCCCCCCTCATCCCCCTACAAATCACAAAATCGCCTACTGTAAATATATACACATATATATGTATAACATTTTTATACAGAAATAATTTGTTTACTGATAGTGAAAAAAATGACTGGTATTACATTGGATCTGTAGATGGTTTCATGATATAAATTAAGGGATTCTTATTTGTTTTTAGCAAAAGGCAAGTCTTCAGTTCATCTCAGCCATCAATACTGCCCTCTTCAGACTGTGTCTGAATATTGCATAACCAAAACAAAAATGTCAGTCAAAAATTTGGTTTCACTTGTGTGTAAATAAATTGTTATTTAGAGAACCATAACCAAGCAGTATCGTGTCATTTTATTTTGCAATATCTGCCTTCTCAAATTGTGATGTTTTCACAGTGATGTTAGGGAATCTTAAATTCACACCGAGGGAAAACATAACATATATATAGATTGCTTTGCATTCGCAATCAATCACTAACCCAGCTGAATCCCTGACCTAGAGTATAGACATTTAGACTGGCATAGATTTATTCTTCCTTTTTTTTCAATTTCTCTATGGAAGTGTCAAACAGAATAACCCCCTGTTTGTTTGGCTGGGGGGGGCTGAGGGCATGAGACAGCTGCTTCTAAAAATATCGAAAGGCCCTCGTGTACTGCCCTCCTTGAGCCCCACACCAACAGAACGCTCTGACACAAGCCACGCAGTAACTGGGAATATTTTAACACTCATGCGGAGTCGAACAGAGAAAAACAGACGCACCTCAACACCCTCTCTAAACATACACCAACACACAGGAGAACTTACCTAGACCCTGCTGGAGAACAGTCGGCAGAACCATGAAGAGCCTCAAGTTCTTAGCGGCAGAGGGATTTGTGCGAAGCGGACCAAGTGCTGGTGAGAACCTCTGCTACTTGTCCCACAATCTTTACCCGGTTCTTCTCAAGGCCAGTTACCTCTGTGAGGCGGCCCAGATGGTCCACGACCTGGTCCAGAACTGGCCTCTGCCAGAACTCAACCTGAGGAAGCTCCTGGGCAAGACGCTGGACTGTCACGACGATCTAACCTCCCGCACCTGCCGTCTCTGCCTGCAGGCCCTGATAACGGGTCTCAGGGATTATGTGCTGTGCGCCCCTGCGACTTATGGCAAGTTGCTGCGGGTGGTGGACCTGACCGGCCTGCGTGACGTTGAGCGCCAGGCCTGCCCCTGCGGGCAAACTCTGGGCCGCTGGGGTCGGACCGACCTGCTCACCCGCATGTGCTACGAGACCATGGTGGCCATGCAGGCCGGCCAGGCGGCGTCTACGGCTTTCGAGATAGACTTCGACATCCTGTTAAACGCCCTCGTGACCGGACGCAATTACGAGGTGGTGACACAAGCCCTGCTGTTGCTGAGGCACTGTCCGCTGAAGCTTCGCTTCGTGGGGCTACGAGTCGACTCGCTCGCTCTTAAGAACCTGTTCTTCCTGTTGAGGGTGGCGGAGCCGCAGAACATTCGTAAACTGGAGGTGGTACACGGCGTGCACTTGGAGGCACCACACCTGGAGGTGCTGCTGTCAAAGCTCCAGCTCTCCCGCATGTACTCGCTCACACTACCCGCCCAGGCCCTGGATGTTCGCAGGCTGTCTGCTGAAGATCAGGGGCTTTTGGGGATCCTTGGAGAGCTGCTAAGCCAGCTAAAAGAACTCAGAGAACTCTACCTTGGCTTCTCCACGCTTACGGGACACCTGCGCAAATTGCTAAGGTTAGGATCCGGGGAATTTTGATTTTCACAGTTGAAAGCTTGCAGCACCAAGACTACGTCACTATTTTTCTGCACTTAAACAAGTGCACTTTCATGGTCATTCACAAAACGCACCCAACAATGTGTCCACTGATAATGATGCATTGCTGATTGATCAAACAAAATCGTCAACAAAATATGTTGTATAACAGCACTTCCCAATTGTGCAATTGTTTTTCTTTTAGCCCAACACTAACACATCTGATTCAGTTAATTACAGTAAAATTGTTGTTTAGCTGAATCAGAGTATACATAATGTGTATGGTGGTCACAGGCTGTTATATGTTTAGATCTTGCCGGTTTGCTTTGTTTAACACAGATGCATGACTCGCTGGTGTTGATCGTTAACATGTGATGGCATTCCGTTTGTTTTGCCTGCCTGAAGAGAATGCAGACAGTTGTCTTGTGCCAAATTTCCATGTCGGCCAAGACTTAAGTAGAGCAACATAGTGCAACAGATATTAAGCACCTGTTTCTCAAAATAACAGCCAAGCTGACTGAAATATACTGCATGTTGAACTGATGGTCATAAAGAGTTCTTTGTTGACCTGTTTACAGTTCAGCATGCGAATGCCACAAACAGCATTCAGTTAAGTTGGGTTATGTTCATTTTTATGTAGCACATGTCATTTCCAAAGCTGTTGTTAAGGAATGGTTTTCAAACTGGAGTCAATACTTCTAAGAGTTACAGTGCAGAAATAACTACCATAAAATCTATCACTCTGTGTTTGCGCGCAGTCCCCTGACGACACCGCTCCAGCGTCTAGAGCTGGCAAATTGCCGGCTGAACTCGGTAGACATGGCCTACCTGGCCAACAGCCTACACAGTGAATATCTGGTTCTGTTGGATCTGAGCGGCCACGACGTTGCCGAGCTCTTCCCCAACACCTTTCGCAAGCTCCTGCGTCGCTGCTCCGCCACGTTGACCAGCCTGGCGCTGGAGGAGTGCGGGCTGGAGGACGAGCACTTGGAGCTGCTGACCCAGTCGCTGGAGCCATGTCACTGCTTGGAAGAGCTCAAGTTCCTGGGCAACCCACTTAGCTCGACAGCCCTGCGCCGCCTCTTCTCCACGCTGGACCACAAATTCCCCGCGCTGAGGTATGCCACTCATATAACCAAGAACACATCTATTCATTAGTCACGTATTAGTATAACAAGAGGCTTTACTTAGACGTTCAGGACGTGAAAAACGTGTCGCTTCATCAACGACTGGTCAATATGTCCTACACAGTAACCATGGGTCAAAGTTCTATCTTGACTTGCTGTTCTAATGACTGTATCAGTCCTTCAGACAACAGAAACTCCATAACTTATCCGATTGACATCTTTATCTTGGTGTTGCACTGACTTTGTACATCTCATTGGAACGTCAGAGACAAAGCAGAGATGTATCTGTTAATCAGAACAGTGCTTTTTTTCCAGTCTGCTGACCACTTGTTCCATATGGATAAAACAGTTGAACTCGCCCGTGTCCTTCATAATATTTCTATTATTGATGTGGTTATCTATTAAAGAACGAAATGTAATGTTCTGTAGATACATCGAACTGCCTGTACCCCGTGACTGTTACTCCGAGGATGTGACCTATCCACTGGACGACACAGTCTTGCTCAGCTACAACAATCAGAAGTTCCAGCAAATCCGACAAGAGCTGGTGGGGATTCTGGAACGTGCCGGAAAAGGCCACGTGGAGGTCTGCACGCCTCTGTTTGGCGCCTACGACCCCGACATCAATGAGATCAGTAACGAGCTGGGAGTGTCCATGCTGCATTCCTTTAATAATGTTATAGGTGGCTTTATGGACACCATAACATCTGTCAATCAACGGAGAGAGGAAAGCATGAGGAAATGAGACAGAGGAGAAAGGGTTGATAAAGAAGATGTAGAAAGTGAGGATGAGTATTGTGCATATGAAAAGGAGAGGGCCACGTGGTGTTCATTAGCCACGAATTCTCTTCAACCAACCACTTTACAGCCGTTTTGTCTGTCAACGAAGTAGAGAATACAGGGTCTTTCATCTGTGGTTGGTTGAACTGAAGTCTCAAATTCAAATATTTCTGACCTCATAGTTGGGTTGATGACTCCAATTTTATTATGTGTTCATGACTTGCTCGTGCCCAGGAGGCTCTGAATTAGCATTGCATGCTAGCAACCAATGCCAATTGTGTTTGAGTTTTCACAGATGACTCCTTCAAAGGAGCTAGATGAGAGCATGAATGTGTGATTATGTAATAACACAGACTGGAAATAGAAACATAAGAAACTGCTCCACAAAAAAGAAGGGATGGATGTATAGTTTCTTAATAATTTAGTCTTATACTTCTTCTGTCCTGTATTTCAATAAGATGCAATAACATTTTATGTAACGATAAGGCCATCACTATAATCACTAACACCGTTGTTTTGAGTGGAGCATTGGATGTTTAGGATAATTCCTGATTGTATGATAGATACCTTGTGTGTATATACTGTGTATGTATGTGTGTATATACTTAATACCTTTGTACACATCTCACTATACACTGACATATGTAAATGTTTTTACAATAGAAAGTGTACATTCAGTCTACTTATCTACCGAAAACAAGTAAAAAAAAACATGGCATAATTTCCGGCATTCTGTTATGTGAGTTACTGTAAATGCCATTTGGTTACAGAATGAAAGCAGAGACTTTAGTCAGAAAGAAATGTTTAATATGTATATAGGCTTCCCACAGGGTACACTTTATCTTAAATACAATACACCAGACACCAGACCAAAGAGAAGAAACACAAAGTTCTTCACAGCCAACCTATTTCTTCTGCCACTCTTCTCTCTCCTTTCTCTCTCGAATGACCTCCTTCAAGTATGGCTCAAGGTAATGCGTATCCTAAAGGGATGAAACAAAAAAAAAACCCACACACACACAAATGTTATCGATGGTTAAAATGAAAAGCATCTAAAGCTTACACCTGAATGACTGAATAAGGAAAGAGTTGAAGAAACGTGTTTTTATATCTCAACACATAACACTTGAGAAATCATAAAATCAACCGACTCCACTGACAAATTTGAGTGATGTCTGCTGAACTCTTCTGGCAGTTAATGGGGCATTTTACCATAAGAGCATTTTATATTGTTCAGTAACAGCTTTTTTGTAGCACATTATATATGGAAGGGGGTGTACTGAGACACAAAGCAGATGACACTGTTGATAAAATGACTCCAGACACCATACACTGGCGGTGCTTCAGCAAGGAACACTAGACGTGCAGTTGTATGACATCATATGAATGTCACATATTTGAAGTGCACGTATATATATGTGTGTGTATATATATATATATATATATATATATATATATAAACAAGGCAGATGTCGTCTTGTCTTTACCTCCTCAAATTTTGTCCAATGTTCCTTGGGAAGAACCTGTTGCTTCATTGAGAGGTCCAAAGCTCTCTTGATTCTGAACATCCTGTCGTTGTAGACCTGCTCCGGGAGCCGGCGAAGGGCTTCTTTTACATCTCCGTCCTCATGGATTGTGTCATCACGCATCAGTCCTGAAACATTTGAATACACACACACACACACAAAAAATTACACTTGTGGATCTGACAGATTATATAAGAATTACTATTCTTTCACAAATACAGTGTTCTCCTTGATACGTCTATAAAGATGCCTTCAATTACTTACCAAGCTTGTTGAAACCGCATGCGTTGTAGTACCACTTCCTAAAGCCCAACAGGAGTCGGCCAGTTGTAGCTGTTAAGACAAGGAAAACTAAAGTTATGACAGTACTGGGCATCTAACGGTGCGCACGAACGGGTTGCGTAATTGCGTAGTCAGAACAGGACGTCTGCAGCATATTGTAGGGCAAACATTACACTGGGAATAACAATGAAGCTAATGATGATGAAAATAATAATAACAATAATAATAATAATAACTGGTCGTGATTCCGGAATGTAATGATAAACCATTTCGATAACAATTGTATTGCCAATAAACCCATCTGCTAGAATCACCACTGCGTTTTTAACGTGATACTTCAAAGCTAACGACACAACCTTGGGGTGAAGATTCTACAAAATTACGCGGTTTAAGAAAAACATCAAGCAATCAAAACTGCTGGGGTTGGAACAGTTAAGTTCACGTATATCAGACAGACACTGTAACAGAACACGTTGCTCTGGCATAACAAACCATCTTTATTAGGTATGACACGGTGAGAAAACAGATGCGTGAACGTAATTCAGTAGAAACATGACGGGGTTTCAATCTATTGTATTTCAGAGACAACACTGGTTTTCGTGATGATAGCTGGACGAGCTAGGGGGCTAACCCGTTTGACGCACTACTAGCAGTAAAGCTAACTTCCTCATCGTACCAAGTGAAACATTTGAAACCTATGAGTTGGAAAAGTTAACGAAGAAAGAAACATGATCACACATTGTCGCCCAATGTTACATATCCGGACAAAAAGCGCTTATGAAATCTCAGCAAGCTAGTCAGTTACGTCTGACACCTCCGACGCAGAAAGGGGACACATTGTAGAGGGCATCGTTGGTTAAGCCTATAGAAACAGGGCACACTATACCAAGGACATATGCTACTGTCGAAGTTAAAGACTGAAGAACGACATCCTGGTCACCAATTCGTGTTAACATACGTTATTACGACCAAAACAAGAACATTTAAATATAAAATCATTAGTTGTACTTTACCTGGTGCCCTCGACGCCATTTTCGTGTTACAAGAAAACCGAAAGGATTTGTGGGTAAAATGACGTGCGTAAGGAACTAGATGCGTCTTGATTACGCAATCGTGCAAAGGCAATAATGCTTTAAATCATATTTTATACCTGTCATTTTTGTCATACAGTTTAGCTACCCCTTTCCTTTTCGACTTTAAGAAATAACGATATAAAAATATATCCTTATTGTATTATTGCAACATTTAATTTGTACGGGACTAATCGCATTTCCGCAACCTTTCCCATTATAGACGGTAGGATTGCTTAAAACCAGTTATATATTAACTGCTAAAAACATCACTGACTTCCAGTACTTCAGGGGTAACATCTGTCCTTTAATTTCAAGTGTCTGAACCTTTTGGAAGAAACGTCAAGTTACACTTTGTGATTTAAAAAGACATTTATTCTGCACAAAGACATGGAGGCACAAACAAACAAACAAACAAACAAACCACTCTGAATAGTTGTATTAATAGGGCCAAGTGCATGCCTTGTTGTAATATAAACATATGAGTGTCTCCCTAACATATTACATTTAAATTACATTGTTTTCTGAAATCGTTCAAAATCTTCCAGTGTGGCCGAGGCAACCTCAGTACAGAAAGCCTCATCGGGCAAGCTGGCCAGGCGATCTAGGGAGATGTAGTTCGGCTGGGATGGATCATACTGAGCCTTGCCTAGGTACTCCAGGAACATGTGTCTCTCTCTGATGCGCAGAAACTTTGTATTGAGAATCTGAAATAGAAACAGATTTTTCTAGGTTCTGAAAAACTATCAAAGTTAATAATTGTAGATTAAATAGAATAAGCTGATAGATATACAGACACACACGGGCGCACACACACACAAGCACACAAAGCTTACATACCTGTGGGAACTTTGCAATAAGAGTGTGAGGCACACCCATGGTATTATGGACAAAGTCAAATATCTGGGTCAGTTTCCTCTTACTGGCGGTCAGTACTTTTGGAACTTTGGTGATCATGTGCTGAATTTCATTTTCTTGAAAACCAAACTCTAGTTCACACACCTGCACAAGGGGAAAGAAGTTGGAATGTTTCTCATGCCATTTCATAGTAAAGATGTTTATCAAGCTCTTAAACGATACTCTGCAATAACTGACGTTATACCTTTAAGTTCTCCTTCACTGGCTCCAAACTTCCACACAAAAGACGGGGTAGACGACTCAAAACATCTCGTGTCTGCAAGAGTTTCCACGGAGACGTTTTTCCAACAGAACTGTGTTTTACAGTTTCATTTTCTGCCACACTGAATATATCTTAGCCCAAACCAGCTTATCACAATCTTACCTTCTGAGAACTAAGACCCAGCCGCTGCTGAAAGAACTGGAGGCGGTTCTCTAACCTCTTGACGCTGAAGTTGAGCAGATATGGAGCTTTGTACACCATGGACGCCACCGTCTCCGCGCTGAACTTTTTTGACTTCAAATACGACACTCTACAGTTGGAGAAGAGAGAATATTAAGCCATATTTAACAAAAAGGAGAAACTGGAGATCACCTAACAATTATTCCATATCGCACTAATCCAAATTTATACAAATGAATACAGAATGAATATGTATTGAAAACTATAAAGTACCAAAGTAATTCCAAATATAAAACAATATGATACAAGCAAATCATTACTAAAATGCTAATGCTCTGTCATTAAACAAACACCTCCACTGGTCATATTTTTGATGAGAAACATGTTGCATCACACTCTACACGTCTGATTCTTACCTGGCCTCCAGGTTCTCCAGATCTTCTGACAGAATAAAGGGATTTTTGGTGAGCACTGGGCCCAGCTGTGTGTCCTCCAGTCCCAAGTCTTTCAGAAAGAGCAGCCTGGGTGCCACATCTGCCTGGAAGTCTAGTCTTACAAGCATCGACCCAACATTGGGCCTCTGCTCAAGTTTCCAGAGATTGACACCTGATGAAAGGTGAAGGATAGCACAGAGACAGTCACAGGAAGCGTTTGATCAGATAAACTGTGATCCAAGATTTACACTGCTTCACTGTTCTCACATCATTAGATGGAATACGTTCAGTTACAAATGACAGATGAACTAAGAATAAGGTAATAGTACTCACAATTTTTGTTTATTGCATATCTCTAGCCTGTATAATAGTGAAAGTGTGATATGTAACAAAAACGCCATATCATAGTGCTAGTGTGGGCAGATATAAATATTAGTGTCGCATAACTCGCAATCACAAAACAGAGTCACTAAGATTGCAAAATGGACAAAGAGAAATACCAATCGTTTAATATTTGCAGTGCTTGAAAAAAGAAAGTGGATAATGAGAAATGAATATATGTCTATCAAAAATCCAAGATGGACTTACCTAGCTGCACAAGTTTGCTGAGCGTCTCTGATTTGTCAACGTAGTCTCTGAGGGTAACTGAGGACGGAGGAAGGAGACTGGGAACGCTGATCTGTATTGCCTCTTCGTCACTAATCTCCTCAAACGGGGCACGACGAGGGGCTGCATCCAAATCTACGGGATATCAGCAACAAAAGTATCTCAGTTTTAATTTGCATATAACCGTGAAAAAAATTCCAGATGACCATGACATACCAACCAGTCAAAGGTCAACAAATTACTGTGGAAATGTAGCACCTGTTTTATTATTCAGGTCGGAATACATACCAATAACTGTCTGATCGTCGAAAAGAGGCGCTGATGTTTTGCCTGCATGATGCAAGTCAGGGTTTTCATAGGGAATTGGGCTACTTTCTTCACGTTCTGTCTGGTTTGGGACACATCTCTTGGGCTCGCCATGCGACAATGAAGCACGCAGATCACAAAAATAGCGCATGAGACCACATCTCCGTCTCTCCATATTCCTTTGTGAAGAGCGCTTTAGTTCCAGGTGTACATTTGGCCGGGAAAGTGCTGGAATTCTGCTGTATAAACGTTGAGAAATTGCAGGCATATTCTGAACGTAGGCAAAGTTGTGGAGAATTGAGGATAATCTCAGCACACTGACGCATCGCTGGCAAAGATGCATTGTGGATGAGGACTTAAGGAAACAAACTGCGAATGACAGAAGAAATAAGAGATGACACTGATGAATCGACAAAATATTTACACAACCGACTTACTTATCAATGAACGCCACACGCACCAAAATGAATACAACATTATTCCATCACAACTGAGGCAGAATTGAGTCAATAGCAGTGTCACGTTTAAATATTCATATAAATGACAAATAGGACTATGTTTTTTTAAGTCGAGGCATGAACTCAACAAACTGTGTATCACTGGTTATTGGCGGAACATAACAAATTAACGAGTAGTGTAAAATTCCTGATAACGTAAGTCATATAGGCAATGTATTGGAGCTAGTTCCTTATGCTAGCTTTACCGCACATTGGAATATGATTGTATTATCGATGGTTTTTAAATTACTCTGTCGTAAATATTTTAAACCTTAATACAATCTCGAATGTCAACCAACTTTAGCAGCTGATGTCCTTATTTATCATTGTCAGTAACTAGTTGAGTACTTACCAAAACCTAAAACAATGTAGGTACGCACTGTCAGTCTCCCCACGTGTCCTCAACAGTGTCACGGAAGAGCTCAATACACTTCTACTGCAGGGGTGTAAAGCGCTCTTCCTGTGTATGAACCAACCGTTAAATTAAGCAAAAACACTCAAATTTTATTTCAACCTCATCATGTAAATGTAAAAACAAACTTTGCAAATTATTACCACAAGGCGAGGATTTAATTTACATAATTTTCCATTTAGCGTATAATATATCAATTCTTATTCCCCTCTATATTGGTCATCGTGTAGCCCCGTTGACTGGCTCGCTCTCCGACAGCATATAGAAGGATTTGGACACTTTTAATAGTTGGTGGGGTGTTGTTCGAGTAGGGGACCTTTGACTGTATTCTCATGACTGTTGACACCATGGCGTCTGTTGAGGGATCTCGGACTCTTTACAAAGATGATGCTAATTATAGACTTCATTTTCGGATGATAAACGAGCAACAAGTAGAGGATATCACCATCGAGTTTTTCTACAAGCCGCACACAATCACTTTATTGACATTCACCGTCGTCAGCCTGATGTACTTTGCGTTCACCAGGTCAGAGAAACGGATGGGCACACATTTCACTGTTTTTGATTAACGTTGCAGTTAGCCTAGTTAGTTCCGATATCGTTAATGGTGCATTTGCTGGCAAAGTCGTGCGATATATTTAGTCTCAAGTAATGTAAAGTTTGCCGAGATAATCATTTTAAGTCATATAGCGTCATTTAAAGATGTTTGACACTTGGTCCATGTGGATGAGGTAACATGTTCTGACCAAGGCTGTGTCAAATATAGGCTAAAACAGAAAAGGAAAATATGGTAATAAACAGGAGTAAAAGTTGGGCCTTCATGTACTGCTTGTGTTGAACATTGAGTTTCCTGAGCAGTGTGACATTTATACTGCTCTGCCATTTGGTCCAGTTTTTGACATGTGATATTTTTTATTTCTGACAGGGATGATGCCAATCCTGACAGTAACCTTCGCGTGGGCTTTCTGTTGGTCGTCTCCTTCTTCCTCGTGATCAGTGTCCTCGCTTTCCCCAATGGTATTATTCCTTTTCCTCTCTTCACAAGTCCTCTGGCATTGCTTTTACGTCTTGAAGAAAAGATATGGACATGCTCTCTCTTATCATTGTCAGCTAATAGGCCCTTGTCATTTAACTCTTTCAGGTTTTTTCCCCCCACTCTCTAATGAAGTGTTTCTTGTCTTTTATCTGGTGTATTTGTAGACAAAGAGAATCATTTAAATGGTTTGCGTTCTATTCCAGGTCCGTTTACTAGACCGCATCCTGCTATATGGCGCATGGTATTTGGTGAGTACTCATTGCTCAGTTTGTTCGTCTATCTTAACTCAAATAGTCACTTTGATGAAAAAGTCTTGACTTTTCCTCCCTCTCTCTCACACTCTCTCTCTCTCTCTCTCTCTCTCTCTCTCTCTCTCTTTCTCCCCCCTCCCTCAGGCCTCAGCGTTCTCTACTTTTTGTTCCTGGTTTTCCTCATATTCCTGAACTGGGACCAGGTGAAGGGCGTTATGTACTGGCTGGACCCTGGCTTGCGTTACGCGACCCGAGAAGCAGACATCATGGCAAGTCGCGCTAACCTTGATGCGCCTTCATCACTAGATTAGCATTCACCAGAACATCCTATTTGTTAAATCTTTACCCGTTCAACTGTTATCAGCCAACTCTTTTAAGTTAAGGCTCAGACCAGTCTGTGCTGTTCTTTCCTTAATCTGACTAGTATTTCACCGCTTGTCCATGACTTTCCCACAATTCCCAGCTGTCATGTGTTTTTTTTTTTTATTGTCATGTGCAGCAAAGAGGTTTTCTTTTCTTTATCATGTACGCCTTGAATGTGAATACCCTAACATTGTTTAGGTTTTATCCTCTGCAATGGATCCGGGCCCCTGTAAGAGGTCCTCATTAATATTAAACAGCAGTTGTGTACAGGGGATTGAACACAGAAGGGTCAGTATCAATGGGAAACATAGAAGGTACACGAGCCGTATATGCGTCTGTTTGCTTACATGGCAACAGATGTTCAGAGTATGGATGCACTGTACTGGAAAGCTTATATTTAAAAGTAGGTGTGGCTGAGTTGTTTTTTTTTTATTATTTGCATTGTACGTTTAATGGGAGGACTTAAGGATTCCTTATCTAAACATTGAACACAAATATTGAACCTGTGTTTTATGGTAAGTGTGTTATAGCTTGTATAGTCAAGGCTCAGACTGGAAAATTATTTTTAGACTAAAAGTGAGACAGAAAAATTTGACTCATCACTCAAAAATTTAACTCATATTGCTTGCATAGTCAGAGTCTTATAATGCCAGGCTACGGACAAGGAATGTAATATCTGTCTGACAGTGTTGGCAGTAAAGGTTCTTAAGAGTCACAGTCCACGTGTGCTTAAGGGCTCGGGGTGCACGCAGTAAATGAAACTTAGAACTTTAAATGTCGTGTTTCAAACTTTGAATTTTTGAAGTTCCCCTTTAAAATGTGTTTTAACCTTCTGGTGACTACGTTTTGTTTTGTTGCAGGTCTTTAATTTGACCACACCATATTATATAGATTTTTATCAGAGTCAGTTGTGATTAGTGAAAGCCCAGTGTAAGGATGTGAGCAATGGAGTTTGAACCCCCTGCGATGACTATGTATAATCCAATGAAATATGATTTATGAGCGGAGAGAGATAATGCCGGCTTTCTGTAAGAGCTTTTTCACCAGGCCCCAGAGGACAGCCTAGGCTTCGGGCTTTTGTCCAATGGGATTATTGGCTCTTTGGCCATATCCATCAGGCCACACTCCCTGACTCTGACATCACATTTCACCTCATGCCCTGGCAGGTGCTGCCTCTCACGAAGCCTGATTGGCTGTCTGGTTGAACGGCAACCAGTTGGTATTGGTTTATGACAAGTTATTAACACTAAACAAACTTCTGGTTTGATGTACAGGGACAAAACAGCTATCTGTTATCTGGGATTTGAATGCTGTACACGCTCTGCGTAGTAACAACGGAGTTATCATGTCGTCCTGTCTCGAACCGATAATTTTCTCCTCCTCATTCACAACTATTCGGGCTCAGTTTTATGTCTCTGATCTGTCGTTCAGCCTTATTTTAAATTGTATTTGTATTGTTTCATTTTCCATTTTCCCCGCTCTTTTCGTCTGTGCAGGAATATGCCGTGAACTGTCACGTGATCACGTGGGAGCGAATCCTGAGTCACTTTGACATTTTTGCGTTCGGTCATTTCTGGGGCTGGGCCATGAAGGCTCTTCTGATCCGCAGCTATGGACTGTGCTGGACCATCAGCATCACCTGGGAACTTACTGAGGTGGGACACACACACATATACACACATATGCACACACACACACACACACACACACACACACACACACACATATACATGCACAGAAGCATTAGCATTAAACTGTTTAGTATTTGTGTCCCTAGATAGCAAATGATGTTAACTGAAGACGTTTCTCAGATCTTGCTCATACTTCAGTAGGAGATGTGGTAAAGGCTGTGTAGGAGACATGGTAAAGACTATGTAGGCCACCTCACATCCAGTAAAGGCGGTGATGTCGACAGTGCAACTGGCCTGTGATTCTGGCTTGGCATGGGATTAGGAATGAGAGCTAATCCCTGATTTACAGATAACACAGTGAAAGCTCTGAGCAGTAGGAGCGTAACCTATACTTGCGCTTTCTCTCTCTAAGCATCTCATGTCTTAGGTCACCCCTTCAGTTGGCTCCTGCAGTCCTGCTGCCTTTAACTGCCTGTCTGTTTCTCTGTCTGTCTGTCTGCCTGTCTGTCTCTGTGCCCGTCAGTTGTTCTTCATGCACCTGCTGCCTAACTTCGCTGAGTGCTGGTGGGATCAGGTCATCCTGGACATCCTGTTGTGTAACGGAGGGGGCATCTGGCTCGGCATGACGGTCTGTCGCTTTTTGGAGATGCGGACATACCACTGGGCCAGCATCAAGTAAGCCCTCCTCACCACGGCAACAGTCAACATAACCTCGAATCAAAGCCGTGTTTAAACATCTTACAACGGTTTGTTTTTAACAGGTATCATATGGACTATTCATATACTATGGTGTGAGGAATTAATGAAATAGAAATTATGGTGTTGCTTATCGTTCTGCATGGGTACCTTGTCCTCTGATAATTAAAAGACAGTAGAAAAAGCAAATGGCTGGTCGAGTGTAAGATGACCTGAGTCGTGCTGGGCAGGTTGCAGTCCCTGCATTCCTTTCCTCTGACCGCAGACCATATATAGAGCCTAATTAATGAAACACGTTAAAACCCAGCACTGAGTTGAATCTGAGAGGACACATTCAGTCAGGGCAGGGAGAAGCCAATCTCATCTTCTCCGCATTTTATAATTATGCCAATACATGTATTGTCTCATTGAAGTGATGCTTTTTATATACTGCTTTTATGCATTTATATTTCATGTGAATGTGCTAAGAGTGAACTTTTACCCTGTCTCTTATGGTTAAGGGGGAAAAATACTTATCAAATTCAGAAAACTTTCAAACTTTGATAAGTGAAAGGAGAGAAGGTTTGAGTGTCATGAAGAGTTAAGGCAGTGGGCAGATACAGTTGACAGTGTGCGCTGGAGGGGATTTCTTTATTGTATCCTTTCCGTGTTCAGGGACATTCACACAACCACAGGAAAGCTGAAGCGCGCTGTTCTCCAGTTCACTCCAGCCAGCTGGACCTACGTGCGCTGGTTCGACCCAAAGTCGTCTTTCCAGAGGGTGGCAGGAATTTACCTCTTCATGATCATCTGGCAGGTGTGTCACAACTAATGAAAAGGCAAAGGCGTTGTTATTGTTGTTTGAACTCGCTTTTTTCATAATTATCTTACCGTCATTATCCTCGTGGTGTTGTTTGCTCCTAAGGTGATAACTCTTGAAGTATTTGTCATTGAACAAGTTTCAAATCGCAAGTGAAGTAAATTGAATTGAAGTTCACCCAACTGTTAATACATTCTAACCCGCTAAAGAAGTCAAACGTGAAAAAAAGTCAAGGTCTGTTTTGTTGGCAGAGAGCCATTGCCCGTGGCTCATGTAGATTCAGCTACGTTTTAGGTTTGTCACACCGGCGCTGTGTCTGTCAAGTCCCCTTCAAGGTCAATTAGACCAAAAATCTAAAACGGAAAAGCAGAGGGGGGGGGTGGGGGGGGGGGTTTCTGCCTATCGGGCATTTCTGTTTACACCTTCTTCTCAGCAGCCAGGCTTTCTGCTTTTTCTGACTCCAGTGCTGACGGTTCATAAACCGTGTCTTTTTTCCCCCCTCTTCTCTTCGCAGCTGACCGAGCTCAACACGTTCTTCCTGAAGCACATTTTCGTTTTCCAGGCATCCCACGCCCTCAGCTGGTGTCGGATCCTCCTCATCGGAGTCATCACCGCCCCCACCGTGAGGTAACGTTCGCTCACCGAAGCGTGCCTCCGCCGACTCGTGCGCCCTGGATACATTATTCAGGGGAGCGTGTCGTGAATGCCAGTGTGTTACTGGAGCTAAGCCACGGACATTGACACCTCGAGCCCTTTGGGAAATGTTACATAGGGACCTTCTCTAAAAAGAAAAAAAAAACAAAAAAAACATTTGAAGGTAAATAGATGATGTAAATAGATAGAGCAGACCTCAGGGAGAGACTGTGACGTGTACAGATTTGAATCTGATGCAGATTGTGGGCTTTACGTATGTAATGTTATTAATGGTTATCGTTGCCTATCCCCGGGGCTGGTCACGACAGATAAGTGTAGCAAACGGGTCATTGTTTGTGGGGACTGTTGGTTTAGAAAGGTTGTTACTGTGACAGAGATTGGGTGTCACACGTTGCCTAGCGCAGGTAGAGTAGCCCTGTCCTCTGTCCCTTTCACTACGGAGATAAGATCCATTTTCTCCGAAGGTCAAAACAAAACCTTTTCCTGGAAGGACAAAAGTGAAAAAGACCCAGAAAGAAAAGTAAAAACAGATGTTTTTTTTTTTGAACAACTAGAGAAGACTGCCAGAACAACTTTTTCTTGAATTTAATCTCCCATCTCCAGTTCAACCTTCAACTCTTATTAACGTAAACGGGGAAGCCGTCCTGGCGTGAGGTAATGGGGGCTAAAAGTTAAACTTCTACCGATGATAACGTACGGCCCTTTCACACACGTGTGTATGACTGGGCATGTTGACAGTGCTGCTCACATTACGTAAGAACTTGCCTAAATGTGTTCTCATGCCAGAGATATGGAGCTGATATGAGTTCTTGTTTCCGTTCAGGCAGTACTACGCATACCTGACTGACACGCAGTGCAAAAGAGTTGGATCACAGTGTTGGGTATTTGGGTGAGTGAAGACAACTGCTCACGCTCTCTGCAGCGTCTTTGTCAAGTCCATGTCCTCGGCACATATCATAGGCAGTTTTCCTTATAGATGCAATATGAATTTATCTGCAAGGACAGACGCACACGCACGTATGCGCACACCTACATACATACATACATACATACATACATACTTAGAACTGTATATTATATGTTTGGTGTAAATGTTATAATCTACCATTCCTTCATTTCTTTACAGTATGCATGCTTTGTATACTGTACATTTGACCCAGACGTTTGTAAAGACTTGAAGGTGCTGTAATCTGATTGGAGGCTTACACAAAAAGCTGGAGCGCCGTTGTGTTTCTCTGTCCCCCGCGCTCGCTGCATTGCGTCGGGTTTAAGCCAAGAAGCGTGTTTCATAAACCCCGTCTCTCGTCACGACGTAAAGCCGAGCTCTGTTTCGGTCTCAGCGTTACGATCCTTACTACGACCGGTGCCTTCCGCCAGCCGGTTATTGTAATGATGAAGCAGAGAAGACACGGCCCATTACTGAGAGACATGTCTTACCTGTATAAAGACGCAGCTTGTCTTCCCTGTCTGCCCTCAGACCACGTTGTTCTGGATTGGAGGACTGTTTGTGTCTTGAACGAGCGTGGTGTTCTATACATGCTCTTTACTGCTGGAGGTTGAGGGGTGGGGGAGGGGAGCTGTTAAAACGCCTGCTGAAATGCTGTTGATTTCACCATACTCAGGAAACAGTCGATTACAAGTATGTCCGTCAGACAAGTTCATTCTTTCCCAGTAAATACAGAACAAAGGACCCCTTCTCCCGCGACTTTATCCACTCAGTTCCAGACTTAAATATCCAGGGCAGTCTGGTGACCAGCATTAGCCCGCCTCATGTGTGTATGTGAACGCATGGGCATCTTTTTAAGCTGGAGCTGATGGAATAATGAATGGTATCTGGTAATGGAAAATAGCACTCTGGCCAATAATGATAACGGTTTTGCTGTATCTGTAAGTGCGTTTTGGTGCTCCAGGCTGGATTTGGCCTACTTTGGGTTTCTGAATGTTTTACTACATTAAAAAAAAATCTGAACACGCACAAAAACCTGTTACTGTGTATTAAATAGACAGTTAGTGAAAGCAGAAAACATTTGAGTGACATCATTTCAGTGTAATTTCAGGCATTTTGCTTGCGGTGCCAAATTATTAAGTGTAGGATGAGTGGGAGAGTGATAGCGTGCACATCTTAGAGACTGCTGTTATTTTAACAAGAAGAAACTGCTGTAAATCAGAGGACCCTACACAGCACAGAGACAGAGCGTTCACCACCTGTGTTTGAAAGTTGCAAAATTACCTGAGCGTGTCTCTGCAGCGATGCGATCTTGAGTCTTTTTTTCAGGTTTTCTGTTGCGTGAGCAGAGAATAAAACCTTTACTCTGTTGAAAATCTGCGTATTCTTACGCCGTCGACGACTGACGCACTCGCTCTGCGCTGCCGGTTAAAACACCTCGCGCCAACTAGACCTTCACCCGCACACTGAACCACATGAAACGTTTCATGTTTGTATTCATAATACAGCATCCAAACCAGTCTGTTGAGAGGGGGGCGTCACCTACGGAGATGGAGTCCTTAGGAAAGGAGTTATGGCTCATTGCATCAGTTTCAGTGAATCACCCGCTCTTAGGGAGTTTCGCTCTTAAGCGTTTTACAAGCAGATTGGTGATCGTTGTCCTTACAGACACGGACCCACGCGGGCTGACTCTCTCAGTGCCACTTCACTCGTAGCTCTTCTTTTTTTTTTTTTTTTCTACAGAAAGATTTGATTTCAGAGCGTATGTAAACCATGAATGAATGGTATGTCATGTGAATGAAGCCAAGGGAATGTAATTCTTTGAAGTTTGTGCAGTCAGTCAGTCAGTCTAGTAATGGGATAGAGTAGTCTCAGTTACAGTTACACATTCATCAGCATCATTTATTCAGTGGGCCACTGTTCTCCACAGTATGTTTCTTTTCTTCTTTAAAACATTATTCCTTAACGTTTGTCACGCGTGCTTTTGAGGAGTATGTAAGGATTTGGATGCATGATCGTTCTCTTTGTGCTCTCTCTCCAACAGGGCCATTGCTTTCCTGGAGGCTCTGGCCTGTATTAAATTTGGCCAAGACCTTTTCTCTAAAACGCAGGTTTTATACGTGGTCCTGTGGCTTCTGTGTGTGGTAAGTGTTTTAGCGGTGTGTTCATGTATTACATATCACGCTACAGTCATGTCAATAAACATCCTGGTGTTTAATTCTTTAACGGCTCCAAAACGTTCCTGAATTAACTCTTCTTCTCCACTTTCATAGCTGTTTCACTGCGTCTTTGAATGACTCATGTGATGACTAATTACGAAACGGTGAACTGAAAGTTTAATTGGGTTTCGTTTTGTTTCACCCAGTTCCAAAACGTTAGTGTTAATTAGTCATAAAGTGTGTTCAGCTGAACGACACGGGGGGGGGGGGGGTTGGGGTGTGGCACCATTTCTCTTGAATGTCCATGACAACATAGCTGTGTTTAGTCATGTACTACCTCACAATGTTTTTTCTTTTCTTTTCTTTTCTTTTCTTTTCTTTTCATCTCTCATAAGATAAGATGATAAGAGACATTCATGTGAAATAACATGTCTGCACTCTCTTTGATCTCAGGCTTTCATTACGTTCCTGTGTCTCTACGGGATGGTGTGGTATGAGCAGAGTTGCGGAGCTAGGCTGCAGGTGAGCAGGGCACACTCTGACACGGAGAAGAAACCGATGTCAGACGTTCTCATACGCCTGGCTTATCTGTCAGTGTGATTCAAACAAACACAAAGGTGAACTCAATAAAGCTCAGGAACGCCCTGCGATAAAAATCACGTCCCGGAAAAACAACAAAAACAAACAAACAAAAAAAACCCTACGTGATGGTAGTGTACTCTGCCGAGACATCCAAGCTGAGTTAATAGGTATTTTAAATGTTAAGTAAACTGTGCAAAAAATGTTTTAGATATTCCCTCAGTGACATGTATTCGCATAACAATTCTAGCGTTTTCTGTCTCACGGTGGTATTATCATTGAGGCCGTTTGTACTTTAGCTGATTTAAAAAATGGCTTTTTTTACCAGATCGCCTCTGGATCTGATGACAACAGTTTTATTGACTCATGTGGATACATCCCAGAGGCCTCCAAAGGTAAAAAATGTTTTGTTTTTTTTTTCTTCGGGTTTGCAGGCAGAGATTCATGCTCGAACCGCTCTGTCTCCACCTCAGTGCAGTGTCTGTGTTCAGTTCACATTGTGCATTTTGGCCCATGAAGAGGCTTGTGTGTGTGTCTTTATCATGGTCGTCTTCAGCTCTCTGACTGTAAGGAGATTTCATTCAGTCTGAATCCTGCTGCTGCTCAGACGCATTTTGAGTTTGTTCTAATGAACTCTGCATTTACTCTAATGCATTCTGCATCGGTTCCCAAGCTGAGAAGACCTCGGGTAGCAACTCTCAACCCTCCAGGCGGAGAAAAGGAGGCTCGGGAAAGAACAGCACGGCCAATGGGACAAACGGAAAGAAGTAACGAGGGATGAGGAGAGAACATTGGGCGCGGTCAGAGGAGGACAGACAACGGCGACGAAAGATTTCAGAGAAAGGACCTAAGATGAGGTTAACAAAAGAACCCATTGAGAGTTTAACAGGGGGTTTTGAGAGAAGGAACACATTCAGAACATGGTATTATTTATGCACTAGAGTTCAACTCCCCCCCCCCCCCCCCCCCCCCCCTTACCCTTGCCCCCCTAAGAAATGGCACTTAAATGGAGAGATGGGAGAAATTGGGATGATTTCCCAGATTACACTAAACAAGCCTTACGCAGTCTGTCGATATCACCATTTTTTTTTACGTCTCTGAAGACATCTCCTCCTTTACAAAACTGAGATCATTAATGGGGTGAGTTAGCAATTGAAGACAGCCGTTAAGCATACAGGTGTGATTTCTTTACTTCAGTGTTTTGTTTGTTTTTTTGAGCCACTGTTTTCACCTTACTTAACTTCATTCTCTGCGCTTAAGTTATCCGTAATATTAATCATCACTCACACATCACAATAACACGCTGAAACATGGTATGGTACCAAACGTTTTCGTTCTTTCATATTCAACAGCTGTGCTTTTCTCTCATCCCAAAACTAGGTCAGTGGTTTGCTTCTTACTTTGCACTTTTGTCACTTGTTTCCACAGAGAGAGAAAAAAAAAATGATTGAAAAGCGTTTTTTTTATGGCTTGATATATCAGAACCAAAATTTACTGCTATAACACAGCACAGCTATTACCTTTGATGAAGGCTAATGTGTGTTTGAAGCACTATCTTTTTATTGCACTATGTAGTTCAATGAGTTTGTCAACATTCTAAAAAAAAAAAAAACCAAACATTTCTTCTAAACATTTCTGTAGATGAAGTCTATTTTTCTATGCATCTCCCCACATTATGGATCTAGAACATTCCCCTGACGTAAAGTGTCATTCTGTGAGGGCGTGGAAAAGCTGTGTTGTGTCTTTGGACAGGAGATTCCAGTTATGTATCTTATTTTCAAGTAACGGTTCCCCGATGCTTGAGTTGCAGTAGGTTGATTAAGATTTTGCCTTTTTTTTTTTAGCCTGTTTGCAAGTGTGTGTGTGTGTGTGTGTGTGTGTGTGTGTTTTAAATGTCAGTCTGAATGTGTTTGGAGTGTCATTGCAACGCACAGGTTTTGCTATTTGTGCATATATACATGAGTGTGAATGCGTGCACGTGTGGGATTGTGTGGCGATGTGAACTCTAACATTAGGAATATTTTCGATGTCTGAAGCCTGTATACTGTATGTTTGTGTCTTATTCTTTGTATGACTGTCTCACGTATTTGACTTTGGACCTTATTTCAATGAAACATACGGTTTAAGGACAGCTCAGTATCAATAATGCTGTCATACTTTTTTGGGAGAGGAGGACATGACGGCGTCGACAAAGGGAGTGTATTTGGTGCTGTAACAGGAGTATTCATACAACAATTTTTCTAATGAAGAAACAAACAGTAAAGCTCTTGCTGTAATCTAGTCCCACTCAAGAAATATGGGCATTTTTGTATTTTGGGTATTTGCTCAGTAAACTATTTGTGAATGGTTTTCAGCCCGGTTTTGAACCATGGGCATACCCAAGCTGTGAGACCTATTGCTACAAAGAGCTTTTTATATTTTGTGAATTTCATGTGAATTTCCTTCAAATCATGGTACTGTGTTTACGTTCCTCTGTAAGTTAACTGTTTCTAATTGGTCCACACAGGTGATTTGTTTTAATGACTTATTTTTACTGGTTTCTTCTCCTGTTTTAGACACGTATGTATCCCAAGAATTTTAATGGAACTGAACATCCAATAACAATTAAACACAAGTATGAAAATGAAAAACGTGATAAAACTGACCTTTACAAATCGTTTTGTTTTGTGTTGTTTTGAAGTTTCTCTACCCACAACCTAGAAATCAGAATATTCTGACTATTGAATTTCATTTCGCTAATAAGTGAGTGTTTGCATCACCTATTGCCTTAAAAATTCCAAATGAATGACTTGTCAATAGAAACTTGACTGCAGTATTTCATTCCCAGCCTGTAATTTGACAACGATTTTGAGTGTGATGATTTTAATATTGTAACCTAGTGGATTTGAACCTCGCGGTCAGGTGTGTTATGAAGAGAATGTTAATGATTGTGTAACATTTTTATACCTGAGTGCTCATAAGAGTGTTTTTTGTTTTTGTTTTTGTTTTGTAGGAATTGTCTTAGCACTTGCCACTATGTTACTGGTTCATTTAATCGAATTTTGCTTTCAAATAAAATAATAATTATTGTTTATTCTTGTTTTTTGTGCATTACAGTATATGGCTTTACAATAGAAACCACTGAAAATTAGGAACTTTTTTTTTTTTCCAGAACCTCTGTTTAAATTGAACAGCACTACCAAAATATTTGCTTCCTGCGGGTAAATCCACTTTTGCTTTCACAGTATACACAGGAAACCAACCACCAGGCTATTGCTTTTCCTTTTGTTTGTGGGGAGCAGTATGCCCTGATTATATGTATTAGATTAGTCTAGTATGGGCTTTGTGTTTTTCTTACACTCCTCTGTGTAACATTCACAAATCTTTTGGATATCTGAGCCTGCACTTACTCTGGTCTGCCAAACAAACTGCATGAACTTTGTATATGAGTTTCTGGATATGAGCATTGGAAAAATGAACATGTGCAAATGTGACATGAATTTCAAATGTTTTGGGTGAACAAATGAAACGAAGACACATTGCAATGCAGTCATAAATAGACAGTGGAAAAAAAATTAGTGACATCTAGAATTTAATGTTAGAAGTTGATATGAATTTGAGGATAAATCAATCCATATTCCTGGTTTACATGTATTTTATTTTGATATAATCATAATTTCTATATTATGTTGATGGGAAGAAGTATTCTTTCAACAAGGTCAGCCTCCAATTATATGACAGTGAGAAACTTAGCATCAGTAAGGGTTAACGAAATTTGATCTGTCGCCCTCGACCCCATGTTGACCAAACCGTGCATTAGGTCATAGATACAGCAGGGGGCGACAGACTAATTCTCAAATCTTGTTCAATGTAAACACACCTGGGCTCTTCTATGTACTGTTCACATCACTGTACTGTTTCAGACAAATGTTTAGTACAAATCGAGTAGCTGTGAAGATAAGTATATAATAAGTGATAATTGAAAAAAAAAAGTATGCATTCCAGACACATGATATTTAAAAGAAGGATTAAAAAGCAATTGGTCAATGCAACCATTTAGAAAATCCTCAAGAATCCCAAACTAAGCACCACCCCACCCCCCAAAAATAATAATGATTACCGTTAACAGAAAGCTAAACGCTTTATTCTTACAGCCTATAATAAAATCAGTGGTGAAGAACTTTCCAAAATTACCACACAAAGTGTTTATATTAACCCGATCAATTACATTTTAGATCCTTAAAGAGATCATTCTATATAAGAGAAATATATGTCTGTGACAAAGCGTTGACAATGATTGTGTAATTTTTAAACATATCGTAACAAAGCTTACGTATATTGCGCCAAACACTCAATTTCCCATAAGTCAAAATCACAAAGCTCCACGAAATGTCTGTCGGTATATTGGTGGGTTGAGTCAGAGTTGTGTCTATAGTTCTGTCACAAGAACGCCGCTCCATCCGGCGCCGAGGCACTGAGCAGATTCAGTCTAGTTAGCCATGGCGGCCACAGGAGGAGGGAAAATTAGAACAAGAAGATATCATATCGCTTCTAAACCGTACGCCAAAGGCAAACAGGTGAAGAGCAGTTTTGTTTTCTTGATCATGCCGGACGTTCTCAGACCTAGTCGTTAACGTAGAATACCGCGTTTCTCATGTGTTATTGTTTTCTTTCAGGAGACGTTTTTGCGGCCTACCCTAAACGCTTGCCAGAAAGGCCTTATGCTAACGATTTCCACACGACCGCCAGGGAACGTTAGCTAGCGAAAACGTTAGATCAGATGGTGTTGATTCTTATTTTTCCTTTGTGCAGAACCTTACGATAACAAGTCACAAACGTATAACCTAAACCTAGAACACTGTCATGGCATTGTTCACAATTTTGTAACGGTCTACCAGCTGAACACCGTTCAGTTGGCTAACGTGAGCTAGTTAGATTTAGCTAGTTAGCTTTGCGGCATGGGCTACAGCATGGTCTACTGACTTGACCAGCAAACATTTATCGTAGATGAACAGTTTCGTATTTGTAGTTGTTAGATCATATGTGTAAACGCTTTCCCAAATACTACTACATATCTACATTGTCATATGTTACCCAGCGAGCTAGCTGTCTGAAAGTGTAGCCCAAGTATTGCTGCGCAGTGCGGTGGAACTGGAAGATTGCCAGGACCCACATGGGTTACTCGGTAGCTAGCTCGTTAGCAAACTGAGTTTTTTCGAACTGGTAACGTTAGTTGGTTCGCACTTCGAGTATCTTCCATGCTTGGTAGCTATAGCTATCTGCGCCGTAAAATGATTTGGGAACGTAACGCTATCATAATAGAATAGGGCGGAAATAAGGAAAGCCCCGTTTCGGAGGGAATGGGTTCCCTTAAGGACACAGAAAAGAAAAGCGGGACACTCGAAAATAGTTGCGTGTTTCCGATTTTTTTTCGTGTGCCTATGTATATGTAGGCAGTTAACCACGTAATGATCAATTTCCTGTAACTTACATGTATTCCGCAAATCTGTCGTAATATTTATGTCGTTCTGTTACCGTGAAGCGTGTTTAGTAGTTCGTTACAATTGATCGGTCTTTGTCTGTTTACCGCTCAGAAAAACAACATAACCATTACCATTAAGCGTTTGTTAAGTTTAGGGTGTCAAGTTGCATTATAGTTTGTTTATTGCTCCGATGCCTTTCGCTAAGTAAATCAGTTTACATCTCAACATGAAGCATTAAGTCCGCGATGTCATCAGAAGAACTCTAAGTCAGTAGCTACCCATTTCACAGTTAACTTAAATTCGTGAATAGATGGTGTTTATGGCGGGGTTTTTGCTTGGTGACTGGTGTTTTATGTCTTTGTCTTTCATGCCAAGAATTGAACGATAAAGAATGAAGTATCTAGACGATGTTTCAGTAGCCGGGTAGCCTGCTACGGTTCATGTTTCTCATAGTGGTAATGAACAAGAATTGATGCACTGCCTTGATTTCCTAGTGTGAGTAAAGTAATGCTAAAAGCTTAGGTACGAAGGGGGTACATTAATCGAGTTTTGTGGTGGCCACTATTTCGTTTCAGTTTGTTTGTTCCTGTTAACTGTTCGCATGCTATTATCGGAAGCATTCAGGCAAATAAAAGCAGGTCTTGAAATTTTGTAGGGTTTGAGCGTCAGGTGTAGTGTAATAAAAGCAGTCTTTATTTGTTCCACAAATGCCCCGCGCATCGAATTAATATGGTGTATCTTTCCTTAAGGTAATCTTTATAAAAGTTTCTTTAAAAAATCGACCATTTATGCTTTGTGCTTTCGCGAATGGCTCCTCTTCCGTTACTTTGGACATTTAGGGCAGAAATGTGATGACCTTGGAGTAGCACATATGTTGTGTAGCCGGGAAGTGAGCCATGTTGCAACACTGTTCGAGGGGGGAAAAAAGATTGGAAAAAAAAGAAAGCTAAATGCACTTCGTGTTCATAGTAACATTGAAAAGCTTGAGTTAGTTGGTAGGTTAATGATAAGCAAGTTCAGTGGAGTTTTAGTGGTCAGTCAAGTATGTCTAGTCGGATGGTTCTGTTAGATGATGAAAAGATCAATTCAGACTCGATTCTTTGACCCAGAAATGCTTCTCGATATTATGAGTTAATATCAAGGTTTGCTTATAGTTTTAGGCCTATTGCCAAAACACACAATAGTGTGAATATAACAGCTGCAGGTGCAGCCATGTCTGAGCAAAGGTTTTTACTTGCTTGTGTTGATTTCTCACTCCTATATCTGTCTTTAGTCTGTTATATTTGCTGTGAGGAGCATGAGTTTTGACTAGAGCCAGTCTTAAGTGTCATACCAATAGTCAGTACCTTCCATAAGCTGTAACAGTATCAGAACAGCCAAGCTTTACTACAGTAAAGTTTAGGTTACTTAAAGAAAGAACTGCTTCTCAGCAGAGGATCATAATGAATCTATGAAGAAGTCTTACCTATGAGTTATTTCGACAAGCATGGCCCATCAAACATGAAAGAACCTGCTTTAAACTTAGTGGTTTGTTGAATAAAGTCTGTATTTTGTGTTTGTCTTTTACAGCCCTTGTTCTCTTTGGTAAGAGCAGTTAGGCTCAAATGTGACCAGGCGTTGAGCTTCAGCCTGCAGCCTGTTTGATATGGCAGAGTGTTAAGCTAGGAAACCTAGCAGATTTATACTTTGTACAGTCACACACGTCGACAGCAACTGATTCAGGCCTTGCGGCTTTTCCGTTTAATCAGCTGACCCACCTGCGTGTAACCACGTTGGGGCCACGAATTCACCTCACAGGCAGCCAATGAGGGAGCTCACAGTCCAACAGCCCGGGAGGCCTCTACACCCCCCCCCCCCCCTCCCAGCAGGATAATGAGCCAGGAGTGCTTGCACAGAGTTTTGGTCCTGTGGTCCCATTACAAAGGACAACTGCAGCTCTCACATAATCTTTACAATCACAAACTACACTCCTAGGCCTCATCTGTGCAACAGAGAGGTAGAGCGATCAGACCTGGACATGAGTAGACTGTAATAGTCAGTGTGTTTTAGTACTGGAGAGTTTATGTTTTCATAAGGCATTGAACTTATACTCAAGACAGCGGTTTAGTAGTATCTGACCGGTTCGAAACGCTAAATAATATTGTCTGACTTGACTGTTTATCTCGGGCTTTACTCTGAAAACGTCCGTTTTGTTGGTGTTTTTTTGACAGGGTGGGAGTATGTGAATATCATGTATAGAGATAAGGAGAGGCCATGTCAGGGAAATGGTTATCAGCAAAGTCACTTCAGTTGATAAGTGCCCTATTTGTTTCACTATTCTGTGCTTCTTGTTTTTTAAGTGGTAGCCTTTCACTTGGCAGTAGCGCAGTCCGCGTTGAAGTTCATAGCCTGAAATCCTGACCATTTTCACTAGGGTTGAATCACGTTGAGAAATCCCATTCAGTTGAAGATCTCCTAATGCAAACAGGGATTCAGAAGGAAATGACATTCCTTTTGAAAAAAGAAAAAAAAAAAAGTCAATTAACCCTGTCGGAATGAAACTTTACAAATTGAACAGTTACATAATTAAATGTCTGATGCAGTTTATTTTCTTAAGTTATTTTCATAGATCAGTGTCGTTTAACAATCACACAACTGAGACAGCGCATTGATTGTGTTCTTCCTCTTCGGCGAGGGAAATAGCACACAGGAAATGTAAACGATCGCCTATCCATCATCTGATTATTATCGAATCACGAGGCCTCCATCAGCTCTTACGGTGTTGAGCATAGGCCAGTGTAACAGAGATATTTTGTGCTTTATGTTGCGATTTTATGTTCGTTTTACAGTGCACACCTTGGTCGGTCATCCACGGGCCAAGCGCATGGGTTTAAATTCTGTAGAGAAATTATAGCAGAGCGGTGTGATCCTTAAGGCCAGAAAAGGTTTTTCCAGACGTGACGCCAATATTCAATTTCTGCTCTCTGTGTGTTACACACGACGGTCCAATGGAAGCCAGGTATTTGATTTAAAGTTGACGGGCTCTGAACATATTTACCGGTTTCTGGGTCTCCCTCCACCTGCTTCTCATTTTGGTCTTCCTGACTAGCAGGGAGCTGTTTGACATGTTTTGTATGCTGTGCGTCACTGGAAGAAAAAAAAAAAAGGAATTAGAAGAGAGGTTGCTTTCAGGACAAGAGTTCATTGTGGGGAGTTTGGACAGTTTTTAATACACAACAGATTTGTTTGTTTTCTCTCATTGAGACCGACGTAACCTGTGCTTTTCAGAGCGCAGCGCTATGGATTTTGTAACAACTCAAAGCGAGCGCTAGAGAGAGAATTCGCTGTGCGCAGTGCTGCTTAAAACCGGCGCGTTCTTACAGTTAATCTGTGTGTTCATTCATTTTATCCGCTGTGTATTCACCTTATTCTCCTGTCATACAACAACATGTCATTTCTAGATGCTTCTTCTCCTTACTTGAGTTCTACTGAGGTAAACAAACTGTGATGGCGTTTCCCCTTGATTGGGAATGACACAGAACTGTTCTCTCGTAAAGAATTTGGGAGAGACTTGCGTTAGTCAGCTAAACAGAGACGGCCCGCTCTCTTCGCCTCCATTTCACAACGAGGCCTCGCAACAGAGGACACTTCTGACAATTCTGTTCTCCGCGCTTGCCTCTCTCTCGTCGTGTTGCGACAACCTATTTAGGCCCCTGTCTTGGTTAATCGGTGAAAAAATCTGCACTGGCACGAGTCCAGACTGTTTGACAGCGTCGAGAAGTTCACCTAGATTCTCGTTGGGTTTTGTCGCCGCTCTGTTCACCGTGCCTTTTCTCCTCTGTCATCCTCCAGCAGCCAGGCCTGATAAGTCGAGTCACAGACACAGTCAAGAGCATCGTCCCGTCCTGGCTACAGAAGTACTTCAAAAATGGGGAGATGGTGGAAGAGGAGGGAGGCACACCTGTGGAGGACCAGAACAACGTGGCCCCTCCCCCCAACGGCAACGAGGAGACTGTCCCACTCCCAGACGGAAGGGCCACGCCCGAACCTAGCACTAGTAACACAGGTTTGTGAGCATACTGTTGAGATTTAATCTATGTGATGTATGTTTTGTGCATGGGCTTGAGAGGCGATATAGGGAGACATTCTCTGTTCGGTTTTAAGACTGTGGTAGATAGTAGCGTTGCACCGATACCACTTTTTCAGACCGAGTACAAGTACTTTTGTGTACTTGCCGATACCGAGTACCGATACGAGTACTTAATAAGGCAGTATTTGTACCATGAAAATAAGTTACCATCAAAGTGTGACGAGTTTGAAGACAGGTTTTATTTTCATCAGATACGCTCTGGTTGTTACAAAATAAAATGTAAGTAATAATATGAATATAAAGTAAAGCGTATGACAGGAGGCTATTTCCAACCAAAAAGAAATGCAAAACATTCTGTGTAAACAAACAGGTTTGAGTTCAACTAATGTTGCCATGAAGTGGTAGCGGTGCGTGGCGTCAGAGAATGTTTATAAGTACGAGTATATGAGAACAGTATCGGCCCCATGCTGGTACTGGTATTGGTGCATCCCAAGTAGATAGTCATCTTTTTGGCAAGCAACATTCTGGCTATGCTGTTTTCTAATGTTATTTTAATGCCCCTTAACTAAACTTGAAGCCCCTTTCATGAACCTCATAAACCAAATCGTGTCTGTGTGTGTGTGTGTATTTGTGAGAGAGTGTGAGACACTGAAGGGACAGGACTGGCTACAGCTGCCATAGAAGTTTCTAGCATGTGCTTTTGATAAACTACAGATCATTGTCTTCCTCAGTGAGACTCAGCGTGCTTCTCTTGCTTTTCCAGAACCTTCTACGAGCAGAGCGTCTCTCAACTTCCAGGACGCCCTGTCACGGCCCCCGCTCAACCGCTCTCACCTGCACTTCGCCAGCCTGGACGGCTCGCCGGCGCTGGCGGGCTCCAGTTCCCTCTTCTCCCAGCCTTCCACGTCCTCCGCCCCCTTCGGCGGGGGCTCCTTCGCCGTAGCCTCCTCCAGTTTCTCCCTGGTGAAGGAGATCAAGGACTCGAGCTCGCAGCACGAAGACGACAACATCTCCACGACCAGCGGCTTCTCGTCCCGGGCGTCCGACAAGGGTAAGGAAGCAGCTGTCCCCAATCTGTTCAGCTTTTATCCTGAGCGATAAGAGTCAGCCAGAGCGCTATTAACATCCCGTTTAGCCGTCATACGTTTTCAAAAGAACATATGGAAATCAGGCACTTTCATTTGCAGAAGAGCAGCATATGTATCTGTGTGTCATGTGAACAGAGAAAAGTACACCGAGCTTTTTGCGAGACCTGAAGCAGACACGGTCGAGTGTAAACGGAGTGTAGGACCGTAATGCAGATTAGGCGTACCTAGCGTAATTCAGGTCTAAACCCGGCTCCCCGCGCTTTGCGCTTTGGCGTGATGCAACCAAGGTGGGGGGGGTGTTAGGTGTAGGTTTAGGGTTTAGGCACTAAGACTAGGGGTGAATCTTCTTCCAGATGTACCTGCTTCAAAGCCTGCACCGCTGCTCTGGTCCCCAGAGACCGACCGAACCCACTCCGGATCGCAGCCGGCCCAGTCCAGTATGAAGAAGCCCGCCTTCAACCTGTCAGTCTTTGGCACATCCGCATCGGTGAGTAGGGCTGTGTTTAATCAGAATGGGTTTTTATGCGATTTTGAAAACTATCACTGTACACGCATGCAGAAACTTGTCGAATGCTCTGAAACGTTGCTTGTTTTTCTTACTTCTCATGATGCGAGGAGACTTGGCAAACGACTAGATTCATTCATATCCTCACATCTGTAGATGTTCTCGAAGAATAGAGACCGGTTGCAGGTTTTGTGTGTATGTTTATTTATTTATTTATTTATTTTCTTCTCTCTTGAAGACAACAATGAGCAACTCAGTGCTGAACTCCAGTCAGTTAGGGGACTCACCTTTCTATCCAGGGAAGACCACATACGGAGGAGCTGCTGCTGCCAGGACAGCCCGCCCACACCCGGGAACTCCTTACCAGGTTAGTCACAGACTCCTCCATCTGTTAAAACACGGTTTAACCTACAGGCACACGGTTGGGAGCGGTCACTCTCTAGCTGAGGATGATATGGTTATCCATTGACGTGTCCATCCTGTGGAACTCGCTGTCATAAGTTTATCATTTGCAGAGGAGGCCTAAGGTGTGTGCTTGTAATAGACAATGGTACGTGGGAGAGAGATGTGATGTTGAGAAGGGACTGGTTAAGTGTGTGTGTGTGTGTGTGTGTGTGAGACAGAGTTGAACTAACCCAGGCGTGATGTGCCTATATTGGATCAGAGTTGACCAGAGAATAGTAAACATACGCTAAATGATCCATGGCTTATTGCGTGTCAGCAAAATAGTCCTCGATTAGATCCGTTCCAGTTCAGTCACCACACTGCTTACATAAATTAGTTGTCTGCGACCCAACCCGACCCGAGCCCAACAAAGTATCAGGTTTTGGGTTTTAAGTCCAACTTCAGGCTCAGCCCAGATTCGAGTTTGTTTTATGGGTGAAGAGGAATGATTATTTTGTGCTTTAATTCTACTTTTCTGTGAAGAAATTAGTAACTCATTGTACACACACACACACCCTGGTCCTCTCTCTTCTAACTGGCAAGTCCTTGGTTTATTGCTGTGTTGTTGGGCCTTATTTAGCTGTGTTAGGTAGTGTTTAGCCTGTTAGCTCATATGGAAATGAAAACCAACTTGTTGCTGTATGATGATTATTGCCAAATCAGTTCCTCTAAAATTTATGAAGATGAAATATTTGTGTGTTAGTTTGAATGTCCCTGTATCATGGAGGCTAAAGTCGGTAATGCCTGCCTGTATATTCACTGCGCTTATAACGCTAGTTTTTCTGCTGTGCCTGTTAGCCTACAGTTATCACTTGTCCCCTGCTTTAAAAATTATGACTGATGTGTAAAAGAACAAGCTATCCCAAAACATGCATTTTCAGTCCATCCACTCAAGCCTAGAACAGCCGAGCAAAGCACAGTAGAATCATGTCCGTGAGAATCCGTCTCCGTGTCTCTCTCTGTCTACTCACTCTCAGAGGGAAGGGGAGCGAGTGATTTTGGGTTCGGATCAGGTTTGGACTTTGAATATGACAGTAGAGCTGTGTTTTAACGGAACACGGTGCTAAATTTTCGACACGAACACATGAAAAGTGAATGGCAGGACGCGAATGAGCGGAGTTCATCGCGGCAGAAACCGCGAGCGACGCGACATGGGCGAAATGAGTTAAAAAAAATTCAAAATTCGCCTGCCGAAAGCCAATTACCTTCCAGTAGGGCTAGAAGCCACGCCCCCTTCCCGGAAACGTCTTCGGTCATGTGTAATCCGATTGGCGTAATCGAATAACGATCACTGTGACGTAGCGCGAAATTCGGTCGCTCGGTTTTGTCAGGCAAGCGATCAAACGCGAGGAAAGCAAAGCGAAATTTTGCTTTGCGTTTGGTTAAAAACCCCCCTTAACGGTCGAACTTTGTGGGGTCTGGAGCCTGGGCTGGATTCAGGCTTCAGATTGGAGCCTGTGCAGACCACTAAGCTTAACTCCATAGCATACATTTGTTGTATTTTCTCATCTCTTGTTCAGAATGTTGTTGTTGTTGTTGTTTTTTTTCCAGTAATTTACTGATCATTGATTGACACTAGCTGATTTCTGCCCCACCCCCCTGCCCTCTTTCTCTGTATGTGTCTCTCCACCTCAGGCTCCAGTGAGGAGACAGATTAAGGCCAAGCCTGCCGGGGCCCAGCCGTGTGGGGTGACCAGTGCCACGGCCAGACGCATCCTACAGTCTCTAGAGCGCATGTCCAGCCCGCTCGCCGTGAGTCACTCCTCTGGCTCTGATAAACAGGACAACAAGACGTTAAAGTCCTGTACCTGTAGAGTGTATTTTACGACATCGATCACTCTAGTGTTTTTATTCACCGTGTCCCCTTTTTCTCCACTTTATTAGTCACTGGCAAAAGATGAATTTTGTATGAAGTATTGAATAATTAACTCCTCTTTGTGTCCTAACAGGATGCTAAACGAATCCCATCTACAATCTCTTCACCTTTGTCGACGGTGAGTACTTCTTAAAGATTTACCCTCTCACAGTTGAACCCTTGATGCAAATTTAGTTAAAGTATTATTTCAGTTAATGTATACAGGTGCAATCAGCTTAGCATCGTGTCTAGAAAAAAAAAAAAACAGTAACAGACGTCGTTTAGTCCACGTACCAAAGAAGAATTATTTCAAAAGCGCCATTTGTTTTGGAGTTCAGTGCTGAAACATCTGTCATTCTGACGGACACGGCTCGGTCTGCATACTTGTGATTGGATTTGGGATCAATATGGAAAATGGGAATTTCTTGAGGAGGGCGGAGGAAAGGGTTGAGTGAGGGGGAAAAAAGCAGTTAAAAATCGATGTGAGTTACTGACAGATGTCCAGAGAAGTTATATAATGCCTCAGATGTGAGTTACTGACAGATGTCCAGAGAAGTTATATAATGCCTCAGATGTGAAAAGCTGAAAGCTTCCCCTTGAAGACGGAAGTGCCCCTTCAGTGCTCTAAATATAACATTCTTCTCAGATGTGTTTTTTTTTTTTCCTGTGTTCTGAAACCAGTTTCTTTTTCTCTACAGTCACTGGGCCATTCAGATTTAGACATTTCACATTTACAATCTAAGAAGAAGAGGGTAAGTTTCTTGGAATCAGATTCATTAAATCTTTATTTTTATGAAATCCTAAATCCCTTTTGCTTTATGATACGTGTCCAAACCTCAGCTCTGTGATGCGGTACGATCGTTACATTCAGAGTGCGTTGAGTTAAGAGTGAAATGATAGATGTTTCCAGATGCACCAGGTCTTTAGACTTTACGCAGAGATGTCCCCAGTCTGTCTCTTTGCTTTTCACCACCGTATCTTTAGTTAAGTCCGACAGATTTGTCAAAGCTCTGCTTTAAGCCCAGTCTCAGCAGCTGCTCTCACACTGCCCCTCTCTTCCAAAACTTTTGTAGTCCTGCGTGTGTGCGTGTGTGTGTGTGTGTGTGCCCGCGTGTGTGTGTGTGTGTTTGTCCTTAAAGCGGGGAGAAAAAGTGATCTGTAAGCGGATGGCTTCTCACAGCTGTGGCAGCTGTTTGCCATTCTCCAACAACAGTTCATTCACTCAGACTCTTGCAGAGTAAAAAATCTGGAAGGCTCCGTTTGGCCAGGGCGTGCTCACGCCAAGACGTTCGCGACATTCGGCCCCGCGTTACTCCCGCTGCCGCCTTGTCGCTCTGTTTCCTCTGTCACTCCATCTCTCAGATCTGTTTAATTTCCTCCTTCTATTACTGATATTAATCACTGAACACATCAGCTTTAGCAGGAGAAGCATAGATCCGGAACACACGGTCGACATTTCAGTGGGTTCAGGTTTTTGTTTTTTTTTTCGTTTGTTTGTTTTAATGTTTGTTTTGTTTTGTCACACCTTCATGTGGTTGCGTAAGTTGATCAGATCTTTTATCGTAAATCCATTTATTCCCATAGCTGGATCCAGCGTTGCCGCCTGTCCAGAAGCTGGTGGTCCCGTCGGCAGCGAGCCTTGGGGGGAACCGCTCCATGTCTTTCCGGCCCTCTCTGACTCCTGGCGGAGTGACCAGAGCGGTGGAGAAGACCGGCAGAGAGACGGTGAGCTGCACCGTGCTGCCTGTGATTTCATTAAAAGTAATAAACTGATACGGTGCCGGTTGAGGTATAATGAAACATATGTTTACCCTGGTCAAGAAACTTTAGAAATCGTCCGAGGGGCCATACGTATGGTGTCGTCTGACGTATTATTGAGGCTAATATATTCCGAGCGTTGGCTGTCGTAAATGTAGTATTTATTGTCATGGGGCTTTTCCTAAGAGCCTTAGTAGATGACTGTTCGGAAGTGAGATTTTACCCTGTTCGTGAACCTTATGTAAACATGTGTGTTGACTAATAGTGTGACTCATTTTCATATTTTCCTCTTCTCTCCAGCCTGTGAGACAGTCGCCGCAAATCCCAGATGCTCCTCCGACCCTCCCTCAAAGGTAGAATGAATAAAAACTTTCGATTGAGTTAAAGGTCTGGACTTGGGCCCCGGCATGTTGAAACGCGATGCTTTGCTTGTTGATTCCTTTGTTAGTTTAGGTTAAGTTGTTAGCGTCGCGGTCTTGTAACAGTGACTTTTCCACCATTCTCTGCATCCTTAGCACAATCAGTCTGCCCTGCCCTCTGTCAAGCACGCCTGCAGCCAACAGCACAGGCTCAGGAGGAGGTAAAATGAAGAGGGAGAGGAGCATACGACCCTCATCCAAAAAACCTGAAGAAGAGGTATGTGCTCCTGCAGTTAAATGACAGCCTTTAAACTCGCTTTATGTATTAGTCCCACCCGGCGCCTTTCCTCTTGGTGTTTGTTTGTTTGTTTGTTTGTTTTTTTCTCTTTTTCCGAATGTGCCACAACTCATCTCTTTGCTTGGTTTTTTCTCTTCACCTGTCAGGTTGCCACGTTACCAGACCTACCAGCCATTTCTCTTCCCATAAGCACCTTTTCTTTGCCCACGTTCAGTTTCTCTTCACCTCCCCCCACCTCCTCAGTCATGTCCACTGCCAACCCAATGACTCCTGTTGCTGAGGAGCCTGTCTCTAGTAAGGTACGTCTGGCTGAAAAAGCCTTAATTTGCCTGCTTTTGTTTTTTTTTGTTTTTTTTTTAAAGAAACAGTTCTGTTAAAATGGTTTGACTGATGGCATGAATGTATTCATCAGACAGGAATGAAGGGATGAGTAAGGCCATCCATGATTACATTATTTTAGTGGAAAAGGTTCTGAGCCTGAAGCGATTCGATTTTATTTCAGGAACCGCCCGCCGCATCATCGCCACCCTGCGTTCCCTTCACCTTCTCCTCACCCATCGTCAAGGCAACCGCTGCTAGTCCGCCGTCTTTCTCCCCATCCGTAAGGCATCTTATTTTATTTTTTTTGCAATGTTTTTTTTTCCTCATCTTGTTTTTTTTTTTTCAATATAGAGATGTGTTTTTTTTTTTTTTTTACATTTATGGTTGCCTCTCTTCTCTTCCCAAGTCTGGATTTACCTTCAGTGCACCTGCTATGAAAACTGGTCCCTCGAATCCCAGCGGGGAGACTATACCAATGGTTGTACCCGGTGAGTCTGTATTTTGGGGGGTTTTTGTCTTTTGGGAGGGTTTTTTTTTTGACCCGAACTGGTTTGGACTAACCTCCCCAACCTTGCTTTTTGTGTTCAGTGAAATCCTCTACTAGTGAAAGCAAGGATGAGTTTAAGGGACTTGCCAAACCTGCAAAAGTCCTTAAACAAGGCAGTGTCTTGGATATTCTTAAAGGACCTGGTAAGGACTGACACAATTTCGCGACATTAAAATCCATTGCTGACTTTTGTTCATTTGAGTTTTTTGTGTGTGTGTGTGTTTGTAACCTCACAACATAACAGTTGGTCAAAGTTTAACGGTACCAAAAATAAGCCTGATTCAGACTTTGCTCTCTTTCGTCAGGATTTGCTTCTCCGGCGAGGAGCTCCCCCAGTCCGGAAACGTCCGCACAAACCCCGGCCTCCACTCAGGCTGCACTCGTCGCCCCTGCCACTGGTTTCGGCGACCAGTTCAAACCGGCGGCGGGATCCTGGAACTGTGACACATGCCTGCTGCAAAACAAACCCTCGGACAAGAAATGCGTGGCCTGCCAGTCGCCACAACCAAACGCAGACTCTTCTTCTAAATCGGACAGTAAACCCGCCGAGGCCCCTTCCGGGTTCGGCGCTCGTTTCGCCCCTCCGGCCGGTAGCTGGGAATGCGACACGTGTCTGGTTCAGAACAAACCAGAGGTGGTCAGATGCGTGGCCTGTGACACCGCAAAACCCGGGACTGGAGTTAAACCCACCCTGACGTTACCCGCCATCTCGGAACCCGCTCCCTCTTCTTCCTCCGCCCCTGCATCCACTACCACAGCCACCGCCTCCACCTCTCAGGCGTCTGGGTTCCTGGGCTTTGGGGACAAGTTTAAGAAGGCGGAGGGGGCGTGGGAGTGTGACGTGTGCATGGTGGAAAACAAAGCACAGGACGTTAAGTGTGTAGCCTGCCAAAGCGCTAAACCAGGTATGTGGCCGTCGACCGCGTCTGAGCGTTTTTGGGGGGGGGGGGGGGGGGGGGGGTTTCATTCTTTGTTCGTTGTCACGTTTCTCTTGACGCTTTTCACTCCGCCTGTTAACTTCCCTCTTTTAAGCAGAAATTGTCTAAGATAGCTTGAGTTCTGTTATCTCCACTGACTTCAGTTCTCTCACGACAGATAAAAACAGATAAAAGCAGCTGGCTCTTGGAACAGAGTCAACTCGAGCTCCTTCTGAGGACAAATTGATTAACCTTTTGTTGTCAGAAAAAATGATATATTTCTACATTTTTAAAAAATGAGTAATTTCATGAAGCTTTTTTTTTGTAATTGGCTTGTCTTGTACTCCACACATGAATCCTAGGAGCAAAGGCCGCAGCAGCCCCGGCTCTACCTGCCGTCTCTACCCCTGCCAGCACTGCGCCTCCTCTAGGCTTTGGAGACAAATTCAAAAAGCCAGAGGGGAGCTGGGATTGTGATGTTTGCTGTGTACAGAACAAGGCGGAAGACCAGAAGTGTGTTGCCTGCCAATCTCCCAAGCCTGGAGCTAAAGTAGAGGTCAAAGGTACAGCACTCTTTGATAATTTTGAGTCACAGATCAAATTTAGACTTAATTCTAAATCTGCTAATTCAATAAAACTAAAAGCTTGTCACTTGTATTGGAATAGGGGCATTCATTTCTGTCCATATGTGTGATACGTTCTTAAGGCATTCTGCGAAACAAACAAGCGCTATGCCTCTCTATATTAAACATTCACTATTCAGCTGTTACTTCGCCCACTTTTTTTTTTAAATCAGACGTGATTTTAATCGTGTATCTCTCACCTCGTAGGTTTCGGGTCTTCATCTTTTGGTGTCCAGTCATCCAGCCTGGATTCCAGTTCGACTGGTTTCAAGTTTGGTACCAGTTCTTCAGACTCTACCTCTGGAGGTCTTAAATTTGGTGCTGGTTTTTCAGATTCCTCCACAACTACACAAGGGGGCTTTAAATTTGGCAACACCTCCTCAGACTCCAATTCCACAGGCTTCAAATTTGGCGCTGCTTCGTCCTCCTCCTCCTCCTCCTCCTCAAACTCTTCAGGTGGGGGGTTCAAATTCGGAACCTCAGCAAAAGCCCCCACCACAGACACTGCTGGTTCTGCTGGAGGTTTTAAGTTTGGAGCCACGTCTACAGAAGCCTCCACAGACGCAACAAGTTCTGCTGGCGGCTTTAAATTTGGAGGAGCTTCAACAGAAAGCGCCTCCACAGAGACAAGTTCAACTGGAGGATTTAAATTTGGTGGTTCCTCAACCGAAACGTCCTCCAAAGACACAGGTTCTGCCGGAGGTTTTAAATTTGGAGGAGCCTCAACTGAAACCTCCTCCGCGGACAAAAGCTCTGCCGGGGGCTTCAAGTTTGGCGGTTCCTCCTCCGAAGGCTTCAAATTCGGATCTGCCTCAAACTCTGCATCTTCAGCAAGCGAAGAGAAGAAGGAGGATTCGCAGTCTACAGGTGCTGGATTGCAATTTGGGGCTGCCAGCGAAACCCCCGCTGATTCGAACGCGAAGCTGAGTTTCACCGCATTTGGGTCAACGCCCCTCCCCGCGGAGGCTGCGTCTACCACGTCGGCTCCAAACGCGCTCCCTGTTTTCGGGAAGCCGACGGTGACGGAGCCCGCTGCGACGGCCCCGAAATTCGGGGAACCAGCATCTAAAGAACCGGCCTTGGCCGCCACAGGGTTCTCATTTGGTAAAGCAGAAGAGAAGAAGGATACTTCCATGCCTTCTGGATTTTCTTTCGGTGAGACCAAGGAGGCCGAGAAACCAGCTGCATCCCTGAGTTTCTCTTTCAGTAAACCAGACCCGCCGAAAGACCAGCCCAAACCCACCTTTTCATTTGGTAAACCCCCCGAGAAAACTGATTCTGCAGATGCCCCAAAGCCTAGCTTCAGCTTTGGGCAGAGTGCCTCAGGTGAGTAGCTCTCTGGTTATTTTGAAGTTAGTTATTTGTCCTCAGTAATACATAACTTATTGTGACATAAGCATCATTCCTCGCTTTACTCAGTTCCTTTCATTTTTGTGGACCCTGGCATATGTGGGTTTTGTTTTGGGGTTTTTT